>NC_067398.1:151048053-151288053 GCF_016432865.1 Antechinus flavipes | reverse complement strand
CCCTCATTGTGGGTGGGTAAATAATTCTTCTCCATGGAAAAAATGTCTTCTAATGTTCTATACAATAGTTAGGTATAACTGGAAGAGTGTTAAATCTCACACACATTATTGATTAAATAGGCTTTTGTGACTCAGTCTAGTACTAACTCCTGATGATATTTTTGTAGTAGGACAACATATTCTAAGTTCTAAGCCATCAACTTATATCTAAACTTTTAAAATAGATCCCCTATTCTAAGTTAAGAGCTACCTATAACTGACTACACTTACATATGTATTTTTGTTTAACTTTAAAAACAGCTCCTGAGTGACTTGGAAATCTTAGGAAACAAGTGGACAACAGGAAGTCTTAGGGAAACCGAAGGCAATGAAGATCAGATGAGAATTCCAATGACTAACCTTAACGATTCAGAACTTTAACAGAAACAGCACTCATGTATCAGAGGCAATTAAGTAGCAAAGAGCATTGGATCTAGACTCAGAGACTTGGTTTCAAATGCAGAATCAAACACTAACTGTATAACCCTAGATAATTTAGTCTGTCTGACTTGGTGTTTTCATCTGTGAAAGAGGGATAAGAATAGCACTTACTTTACATTTATTTTGTGTAAAGATAAGTTGAGATGATATTTGTAAAGCATCTTGCAAACCTTAAAGCATTAAATAAATGCTAGCCATTATCATTCATGTTATAATATACTAGCGTATATAATGTGCTATATCATATATATTATTTATAATAATATATGCAAGAATTGTATAAATTATTATGTCTTATGTATTATGCATATTATGTATAACAGTATATATTATATATGCTATTATATACATATATAGTAATATATACTATTAATATATACAGTGGTACCCTGGCACTCTTCTGCTTTTTTGCTTCCCAAAATGTATGCTACGGCACAAAGTAGCTGGAGTGTTCAGCAGGAGAAGCAGCAAAAACAGTGGGAGTGGTTTGAGCAGCAGTAGGAGCCAGGTGGAAGCGGCAATGGACTCACAACTCCTGGCAGCCCCAAGTGAACCACAGTTTGTGCCTTCACATCCAGTCCCCCAAACTAGGAAACTTGGACAGTGTGGATAGACAGAGAACATAAAAGCTGAAGTTCTTCTCAGGAAGTAAGTTAGGTCAAAAAGGGAAGAGCCAGGAGGAAGGCTGGAGTTTCTTCACAACTAAAAGCCTCGCTTGCCCCTTTGAGTGACTGGGTGAGGAGAAATAGGCTGCGGGTTAGAGATGCACTCCTTATGGGAAAAATTCATTTGGAATTCGTCCTTTTCTCCACTGGCTGTACTTTCTGGAACCAATCAATGAGGAGTACCAGGGTACCACTGTATACTACTAGGCAACTAGGTGGTGCAGTGGATAGCGTACTGGACCCAAAGTTAGAAAGAATCATCTTCCCAAGTTCAAATCTGGTCTCAAACACTTCCTAGCTATATGACTTTTGGCAAGCCACTTAACCCTATCTGCCTCAGTTTTCTCATCTGTAAAATGAGTTAGGAGAGGAAATGGTGAATTACTCTAGTATCTCTGCCACAAAACTACAAATGGAATCAAACAGGACTGAACAACAAATATATATGAACAATACATATACCATTATATGTACTAATAGCATATATATATATATAACTATATATACTATGACAACATTAAATATGTGATATATAATTATTATTATATATCATTTTATTAAATATAGCATATTGTATTATTACTATTATATATCATAATAGATTATACATCATAATAGTATATTATACATACTACTAGATTATAATCACAATTTAATACCATATTATACTATATATAATAGTATTATGTATATTATAATATATATGTATATGAATATATACACATACATGTATATATGTGAATATATACCCATATCAATCTCAAAAGGCAGGTTGTACAAATATTATTAGTTCAATTTTAAAGGTAAGAGGCTCAAAAAACAAAGTAATTTGCTCAAGGTCACACATCTTGGAATGGGGTCACATATTATGATATATAGGTCAATGACCTATTAGAGTCAATAAAGAAAAAGCATTTATTAAGCATTTACTGTGATAAGAGTTGGGAATACAACAAAAAGCTAAGAGACATTCCCTGCTCTTCAGAAGTTGTGACCCTAATTGATACACAATACACAACACATGTCAACTACAAGACAGAATGAAATGTATGGACATCCAAAGTGTGCAGTGACAGGAGGGATGATAAGGCACAGGGTCTTTAAGATACCTCTGCTATTGGAAATTTCACATTTTATTTGTAAAACGCAAATAAGGTTAAAAACATACCAGGAGGAAAACTCCACAAAGCATAGTCACACTAATTATTTATTATGGAAAAGACAAACTCCAGTTAACAAATATGAGCAAAATTTCTGACAAAGATAAATCAATATTTTTCTTAATTTTCATGGCAACAGAGAATACCAACAAGGAAATGAGAGTCATTCTCTTCCTACAGAGAGTCCAAAGGGAAACTACCACTACTGAATAACATTTCTGAAGAGTAAAATCATACAGTCATATATTTATAACTAGAAGGAGCACAGAAGTCATCAAATCTGATCTCTTCATTTTACCAATGAAGAAACTGATACCCAAAGAGGTGATGTTACTTGCCCCATATCATATATGCAATCAAAGAACAGAGATGGGATTTGATCCAAGGATCTTTGACTTCAAATCTTGCTGAAGGCTTTTTCCATGGAACCATATAAGTTCTCCATACAAAGACACTCTTCAGATTTATGCATGATTACATGTGTAAACTATATATCAAATTGCTTGCCCTTTCAGTGTGGCAGGGACAGGGCGAGGAAGAAAATTTGGAATTCAAAATAAACTTTTTGAAATGTTAAAAATTGTTTCACATGTAATTGGGAAAAAATAAAATATTAAATTAAAATGAAAAGGGAAAAAGATTTATTCATGACTCAAGTGTTTGGAGATTTTTTTTTTACTTTGCTTTCTCTCTCCCCTCCTCCACCACTCATTTGTGCAGAAGAGGAAAATACAAAAGTTTTCTGACAAAGTTACACAAAGTTCTGCAAATGAATTAACAAATTGACCCATTCAATTTAGCTTAAGCATTAACAATTTTACACTCTCTACCTTGCATTGGAGTCTCCTATGATATGTGTCTAGGTTTCCTTTCAAAAATATCATCTTTCTTCTGTTGGCATTAAGACTCATCAGAAACCAAGGAAGCTTACCTTACTAAATAGATTGAAACTCCATGAAAGCAAGGATCATGTTTTCATTAATCTTTTGATCTTCTCCAGCTCCTACTTTTGTTCTCTGCATATGAATTCTTGAAATGCTGAATTGATACATACTAGTTATAATACACCCAAAAGTAAATTTTATTCATAAAATTCCCATGATTCAGATAATGCAATATACAAGTAACAACAGTTTAGAGATCAGTCCTGCAGTATCCCTTATAGATTCTGAAGGAAGTAGGATTCCTTCACACAAAGAGAGACCAACACAATTTGCTGCCCTGTCCAATGCAGAGCCCACAAAACCTACTCTCTACTCCTGGTCCAGAACCTGCTCCACCCTATCTAGATGTATTCAAGAAGGTGATAAGTAGAAGGAGTTTCAGAGCTTCCTTCTTAATCTAGCTAAGACTGACTACTCTTTTAAAACAATATAAAACTTTTTCAATAATATGCTAAATTTCTCTCCTGCAGATATTGGTTCAATTCAAACATTCATTAAACACTGAGCACCTTGGTGGACTCCAGGGATACAATGAAGAATCATTCAAAACCTACCCTCAAGGAGTTTACACTCTAATAGAGAAGTATATGGACACAAAGATGAAAAAAAGTAGAATGAAATAGAATAATTTCTTTTTTACATCAAAGATAAAAACTTTTAAGTTCCCATTAAGTTATCAAGTGAAGGGAATTGTCATGAATGTAAGACAATACCTGGCATAGAGTATATTTAATAAATATTTGTTTGATTAATGAGGTATAAACAAAAAATCACCTATTAAGTACTTACTATGTACAAAGCACTGAAGGTACAACAGAAAAGAGTGCCTTTGCCCAAGAAGCTCATGTTCTAATAAGCAGCACAAGCACAAAAACTGGGCCTTCATGGGTTTTCAGGGTCAAGAAGATGAAGGGAACTCTCTGTACAAATGCACTGAGGCATGGGAGTACAGAATGAGATTGCAGAACACCTAATATCAAAGTTAGGTGGTATAATTGGTAAAACACTGAACTTGGTTTCAGGAAGAATGGGTTTAAAATTTAGCACCTGACACTAAACTGTGTAAATCTGAGCAAGTTAATTATTTCCTGTTCTGTGCCCATTTCCTAAACCTGTAAAAATAAGGATAATAGCATCTACTACCTCCCAGGAGGATAAAAGGAGACATTTACAAATCCCTTTGCAAACTTAAAGGCGCCATGTAAATGCTTATTTTTTGTTATTGTTGTTGTTGCTTAGCATGCTGAAACAGTGTAAAATATGATTGTTTAAACCTTTGATAAGGTCAATTTCTAAGGATATTAATTATTCTTTGGACTTCCTTTCAACTTCCTTTCAACCCCACTGTGGAGCATGACAAGAAAAAGGATTCCATTATGCCCAAAAAAATTATCAAAGTGTGCATACCCTTTGATCCAGCAGTGTTTCTATTGGGCTTATATCCCAAAGAAATACTAAAGAAGGGAAAGGGACCTGTATGTGCCAAAATGTTTGTAGCAGCCCTGTTTGTAGTGGCTAGAAACTGGAAAATGAATGGATGCCCATCAATTGGAGAATGGCTGGGTAAATTGTGGTATATGAATGTTATGGAATATTATTGTTCTGTAAGAAATGACCAGCAGGATGAATACAGAGAGGACTGGCGAGATTTACATGAACTGATGCTAAGTGAAATGAGCAGAACCAGGAGATCATTATACACTTCGACAACGATATTGTATGAGGACATATTTTGATGGAAGTGGATTTCTTTGACAAAGAGACCTAACTGACTTTCAATTGATAAATGACGGACAAAAGCAGCTACACCCAAAGAAAGAACACTGGGAAACGAATGTGAACTATCTGCATTTTTGTTTTTCTTCCCAGGTTATTCATATCTTCTGAATCCAATTCTTCCTATGCAACAAGAGAACTGTTCGGTTCTGCAAACATATATTGTATCTAGGATATACTGCAACATATCCAACATATAAAGGACTGCTTGCCATCTAGGGGAGGGGGTGGAGGGAGGGAGGGGAAAAAAATCGGAACAGAAACGAGTGCAAGGGATAATGTTGTAAAAAAATTACCCTGGCATGGATTCTGTCATTATAAAGTAATTATTAAATAAAAATTAAAAAAAAGAAAAAGAAAAAGGATTCCATTTGATCTTGAGTGTGCTAACTTTTACCTCAGGACTGAAGTCTTTCCAATATCCTCAAATAGAGGATTAAGCGTTGTTTCACCAAGGGAACTCTACCTTCATTTTCCAAAGTCATTAGAGTTGAACCCCAGCTTATTCCTTTGGCAGGCATGTACCATAAAAAGTATTAGAGAAACGCTTTCTCATAATTTTACTAATGGCCTCTCAGAATGCTATAGGTCCAAGGCATATGTACAAGGCTGGGAGTCCTGCAAGAAGAGATAGTGCAGAAATCACAGAGAAGATTTGAAGCCCAACAGATGGAATCAACAAGATGTCATGAAAGCCGGGAGGACCTGAGGCTGTGCCAGAAAATGGCAAAAATCCTGGGAACATGAAAGACAGAATGGTGGCAGTTTGGAGCTAAGGTAAAAGCTGGAACAGAAAGGAAGAAAAGGACAAATGATCTGGGTCTAAAACCAGTGACAGCAACGCCAAGGTAGGATTTGCAAGGATGGGGGTGAGAAATGCAGTATTGAAGAGGGGGGAATGGAAGAAGTAGGGAATGTCTATTCAAAAAGAAGTCTCCCTTTGCTCCTTGGAATGGCATGGGTCTACACAATCACTTGCAAAGGTCAAGATCCCAAGGGTCTTGAAGGGTGACAGGTTTGCTGTAGAAGCATCTTTGACTCCCAGAACTTCATTTCTCAGAAAATTTGTTGGAACTGAGGAAACATCTCCTGGTAAAAAAAAAAAAAAAATCTCAATCTCTCTCTCTCTCTCTCTCTCTCTCTCTCTCTCTCTCTCTCTCTCTCTCTCTCTCTCTCTCTCTGTACTATTAACTAGAATGCCATTTGAGCTAATAAGCTCACCTTTTAAATTGTAAAGGCCTTTAAATAAGAAGCTCAAATTCATTTCACCAAGAAGAGATCAAAGGAGACAGAGTAGAAGAAAAGGAAATTTGGGAACAAGACAGTTATGGAATGCTTAGGAAAGGCAAAGGTAGTATGAAGACATTGATAAACTAGTAAATAGAGAAAAGACACAGAAGGAAGAAACAGAAATAAAAGTGGGGTATGACATGTTAGGATTTCTAAAGAAGGAACTGAACACTTTGCTCTTAATAGCTGCAGAAATCTAAGTAATGAAACAGTGGTAAGTTGATACAAGACAGAGGGTCTTAAAATACCACATTATTTCTGAAAAATAGCTGGCATTTATATATCATCTTCAAGTTTACAAACTCTCTATATATGATCTGACAAACCTCACAAAAATTCTGTTCAGATAATAGGGATATTTTTCCCATTCTATAATGAGGAAAGTAACGTTCAAGGGTATTAAACTCGGGTATCACAGATAGAATTTGAACTCGGGTCTTCTTGAACTCCAAGTCCAGCATTCTATCAAGCTAACAACTAGACTTTTGTATTTTTATATTTGTGTGGATACACATTTACACATATGAATTGTATACATATATGTGTGTGCACACAGACACAGATATGTGCTGTTGTTTAGTCATTTCGTTGTGTATAACTCTTTGTGACCCCATTTGGGGTTTTCTTTACAAAGATCCTGGAGTGTTCTGCCATTTCCTTCTCCAATTCATTTTACAAATGAGGAAACTGAGGCAGACAGGGTTCAGTGACTTGCACAGAGTCCCATAGCTGGTAAGTTTCTGAAGACAAATGTGAACTCAGGTCCTCCTGGCTCCAGGAATAGCACTCTTATCTATTGTGCCATCAGCTATCCCACATATATTCATGTGTGTAAATGTATATATACATATATACACACAAATATATACATGTGTGTAACATGCATACAAATATACCATATACACACATACACAAAGGGTCATTAAAATAAAAATAAATCATTACTTATCTTTAGAACAAATTAGAGAATTCCTAAGTTAACATCTCTAACATAGTAAATTAGCTCTACAAAAACATAACTCTAGGCAAAATAATAGCCATTGTCAAAGCAACCATGTTATAAATGGAAGATTATTACTACTTTTTTTTTTTCCGGGTATTTTAATGGATTCAGCTAGAAGCGGTCCTAAGACAGAATGTTTTCTGAGAATTGTCCCTTTAATGTTTGCAAAATTATCGTGTAGAAGGATAAAATTTTTTTGTGTTTTTTGTTGTTTTGTTTTTTTGGTAACTGAATCCAAGTGTTGAGATGCAAGCTCACCTATAGAATCAATGAAAGCAACTCAGAGACAACTTCAGTAATAGATAGGAAAATGGGAATGGTTCTAAATTCTTCTGTTGAGTCTTTACATTTTGAGAGTTTAGGTCCACAGGTAGATATAATGAATGTTCTGGAGAGTGAAATCTATTCAAAAAGCATTCTTAAATTTTTTTAAATCCTTTGCATACAGACAATTTGGGGGAGAATTTGTCAATTATAAAGACTAGCATGCTTCTGATGTACAATTCTGGTACTTGATAATTGAAGGTTAAGTTACTTATGCAAAATCCCACAGCTAGGAAGCATCTGAGGTCAGATTTGAACTCAGAAAGATGAATCTTCCTGACTGCAGCCCTGTATTCTATCCACTGTGGCATCCAGCTGCCCCAGTGGATAACTCTGGTACTTGATTACTACTTTACAGATATTCAGAAGAAGCTTAATTTTTGCAAATTACAGTGATGTGCTGTGTGATTTTTAAAATTTCGTGGCTAACATCATCATTCTCCAAGGCTGGATCTCTTAATAATGAACTATGTTTAGTCTGTGGAAGCAGCGACCTGATCCTGTAATGAATGCTATTATGAACCCCTCTCTTTCTGTAACTAAATCCACTTGATTGAGCCATTTATTTGATGCTTTTGTCAACATATTACTCAGGTTGATGTTGTCCATATGGTCTTTTGCTTCTATTCTTGGACCTTTGCCATTTCATAGGCTCCTAAGGAGAATAAACCAGTGCCATTTACATTAGATAGAACCAGCTTATGTATCTACTACCAGTCTTTATTTACTATAGATGTAGGAAATGAGGTCTATTTGTTCAGAAAATATTTCTGTAAATTTTTAACTTGTTTGTTATGTAGTATGAAAATATCTACCAGTCTTTTTCTTCCTTTTTTGACAAGGAAATTATCTTTCTAGAGCTTCTTTAGGGATAAACCTTATATACTGTTAAAATCCTACAGATTTTTATTTGCATACTTTTCTACATCAACCATCATACATTTTCTACTCTCAAAATTTAATAATTATGACACATGTGAAAGACAACATTGTAGTACACATGTATATATTACATGTTATAATTTAAACATTACATAATCATCGTTATGTTATATATACACATTGTACATTACAAAATAAACACTACATATATTACATCATTATGCTTTGAGACTAGAAAATGTTTGACAATTGATATGACAATATCTATATTATTTGTCATACATTTTCTGGTTTCAAAATGTGTTATCATAAAATGTGATATGTAGTACAATATGCTACATATTATTTCATATACTTATGTTACGGAATATGTTATTATCATTATTAGAATCTTTGGTCAGTTCCCATGGTTTTACCAGTGTAGAAAGAAACTCCCTCTACTCTTATCAATCCATATAGGCCACTGTTCTGCAACTTAATCTTGTTTTTTAAATTTTATTAATATTTTTTGTTTTTATATTGCTTGCATTTTTAAATAAACATAAGATCCTAAATAATTTTCTGAGGGAATAAAGATTAAATTATAATAATGTTAAGATTTAAATAGGACTTTAAAGTTTGCAAAGGGCTTGATAAATATTATCTTATTTTATTCTTAAAACAACCCTAGAAAGTAAGTACTTGCCCATTTTACTGAAGTAGAGAGAGATTTAAGAGACTTGTTTAGGAATACAAATGAGTAAATTAAGTGTCTGAGGCTGAAACTGACCTCAGCTTTTCCTACCTCCAACTATTAATTCCATGCATTAAAGCCCCTAGCTGTTTCAGGATAAGAGACAGTATATTAGTTACCAATGACTAGAATTTAGGTTTTCCTTATTCTCACATAGCTCTCTCTACTACTACTACCCCATGTTTCCTCTTCCTCTTGTTCTTCCTCTTCCTCATCAAAATCACCTCAGTAGTGACTTACATTTGCATCATGCTTTAAATTTGGAAAGCACTTTAATACAAACTTCACATTTTGTATACCTAGGTGTACTTAATGACTGTATCTAATGGACAACTAGTTAAGGCTATTGATAGAATGCCAGCCTGGAGTCAAAAAAATCTGAGTTCAAATCCAGCCTTAGAACTTATTAATTGTGTGACCCTAGGCCAGTCACTTAATCCTGTTTGCCTCAATTTCCTCTTCTGCAAAATGAACTAGAGGAAAAAAAATGAGAAATACTTCAGTAGCTTTGCCAAAAAGATACCAGAGGGGTCACAAAGAGTCAGACATGACTAAAAATGACTTAACAATAATACCTGTACTTAAAGCACTCTTTTTTTTTTATTACTGTTAACTTAGGCTAATATGAAAAATAAATACCTATCTAAAGCAACCTACATTCTTTTCTTTTTCACTACTGTTAATTTAAGCTAATATGAAAAATAAGTAAATAAATATAGAGGGAGGAACTGGGAGTATAGGAGTTAACTAAAGTTAAATCACAATTTTACTTACAGTACATTAAGTACACTATTTTGCTTTAAGTATAGCTGACCACATTACACTGATGGTAGTAAATATCAATATTAAATAATTTGAAAGACTGTAAACTTCTGGTTTCCCAAAATCAGCCTGATTTTCACAATCCATGCTACTCTCAGCACCAATAAGCTGGGGGAGGGGGAAAGGAGAATCTTAAAAACCAATTAATGTAACTCTTATTTAATTGAGTCTGATCTTTCTCCAACTAACCACATTCCAGGAAGGAAAATGCAATATTAAAAAAACAAGATCCCTTCTTCCTCAGTATGCTTCTTTAGAAGTCCTATTTACAGATTTCGCTGAATGCACAAATCACTCCTAGAACCTCTCCCATCTCTCATAATGCCATATATAGAAATATATACACATACATAATACATACATATAGTAGGTCTGCAATTTTTTTATTTGAATACTGTATTTTCATTCTTTAAAGTTCAATGAATGTTATCCCATCCCATCTTATCAAGTTTATAAGATTAAAATCAAAAAAGATATTTGCTTATAAAGGCAAGTCAGCTGTCCTAGCCAAAAGACCAGGGACAATGAAGAAGAAAATTTTAGGAACTTCAAATTTGTATTAGTTTCAAACTGGTCAAAATAACAGAATTATAACACATCAGCAATTACTTCGATAGTGGAAAACAAACTGAATGAATCACTTAAGAATGATTATATTGCCAATTTCTTTTTAACACATTTCTCACTTCCTATATTTTAGTTTTGTGAGTTCAAAAACATAGTATTATTTCTGGAATTTAGTGTGGTTGACATTTTATCAGAAAGTTTTAATTTTGCCTCTTAACACATGATTTTTAAAAAGATTGTTGTTTTGGGTAATTTAATTAGAACCACTACTAAAAATGACTTTTTAGTACTCTCCATCTCCCCTTCTATAATGCCACAACTGAAGAATCATTTATAGCAAACTTTGCTGAAGCTCATCTATTCCTTTAGGGAAGGGAGACTTGTAATAACTAGCCAAAAACTTCAGCTGACTCTCATTCCCTCTATAAAAACAATTATCACTTAATTTTAAACAGCATAAATAAGCCAACTGTATGAAAAACCATTTACTAAGGTGACATTCAAAGTTGACTTACTATGTCTGTTGACTTACAACTGGCATTTATAGAAAAGATATGGTATAAAAACAATAACAAAAAACATTTCAGAATCATCAATCTGGAGTTGGAAGAGCTCTGAGAGGCAAAGCCCAGCTTGCTCATTTTGTAGATAAGGAAACCAATGCCCAAAGAGATTAAATGATTTGCCAAGAATCACAGAGGTAATAAAGGACACAGCTGGGACTAGAATTCAGGTTCTGTTGCTCCAAAATCAGTGAGAAAGCTCAGTGCTTTTTCTGCTGTTTTAACAGAATGAACTAGACTTTGAGCAAAGCAATGAATCTCTTAAGGAAGCTTCAATTAAAGATGGTGTGGACACAGGACTAGAATTCAGATTCTGTTACCCCAAATTCAGTGAGAAAACTCAACACTTTTTCTACTGTTTTAACAGAATGAACTAGACTCTGAGCAAAGCAATGAATCTGTTAAGGAAACTTCAATTAAAGATGGCACAGTGGATAGAACAAGAGCCTGGAATCCAGGGTCTTAAAACCCTAAGTTCATATCCAACCTCAGACACTTCCTATCTCTGTGACCCTGGAAAAGTCACTTAAACCTGTTTATCTCAGTTTCCTCATTTGCAAAAATGAGCTAGAGCAGGAAATAGTGAACCATTCCCATATCTCTGCCAAGAAAATCTCAAATGGGGTCACAAAGAGATGAACATGACTGAAAAATGACTAAATGACAATAAATCTGAGTCAGAAATAAGTCAGGTGAAAGTCCCCATGAATAGCCCCTGTACTTTCAACCTAGCCATTTGCTCTCAAATGAATAGGTTGGTGGGAAGGTGATTCAATTCAGCATTTATAAATTATTATTTATAGCAGTTAGATGGCCTAGTGGAAAGAATATTAAATCTGGAGTTTAGAAGACCCAGTTTCAAATCTAGCCTCAAACCTTCACTGGCTGTATGATCTTGGGCAAATTACTTAACCTGTCTGCCTCAGTTTCCCCAGCTGTTGTTGTAAGGATCAAATGAGATTATATCCACATAGATATTAGCACCTGCTATATACTTGGGACATAGTAAGTGCTATAAAATTGCTAGCTATTATCATTGATATAAATTAAAAAGTAATAAAATACACAGAATAGATTAAAAAGTAGGATAAGAGAATCAAGGAGAAAGTTCTCATTTTTTGGCTAAAGAAGTATCAGGCTTTCCTTGAAGGCAGTACCTGATATCTTAGAAAAAGATGCCAGTAAATCCATTCTAGAGAATAGGAGATGTCCAAAGCAAATGAATAGTATAAAGAGGAGGCAGGCCTGGATTTTAGAACAATGAATTACATGGTTTGACTGGAGTCTAATCATCCACATTTATATAGTATGGAGGATTACAGAGAGTTTTTTCTGGTAAAAACCCTATAAGTGGGCAATACAAATTATTATTATCCCCATTTACAGATTAAGAAAATGGAAGTGATTTATTCATAATCACAAAACTATTAGGAGTAGCTAAGATTCTAACTTTTGACTTAAGTCTTACATAAACTCTAAAATGCAGCTTATTCTACATTTGTATATTTGTATATTGAAAAAGCAGATTATATGGAGGGCCTTGAATACCAGCCTAAAGAAATTATATTTTATTTTACAAGCACCTGGAAGTCTTTGAAGATTTTGTGAATTGTAAGTGCTAAGAGTGCTTAGCAGAGTCTAGCAAATAGTGAGCACTTAATAAATGCTTGAGGACTGAATTGAAGATGAATAGTTTTGTTTTGTTGAAGAAAGGGTGGTATACTATACTCATATTCTCTCAGGAAAAAGAAGCAAATGGCACACAAACAAAATTTGACATCAGAAAATATCTTTTCATTCTTTTTTTTTTTTTGCTTGCAGTTTTGTGTGGAGATTTTTCTCTACTCCAAACTATAGATCTGTATCATATCTATCAGTAACATATGGAGATAACAAGCATTGAGTATTAAGATATTGAAATACAACAAAGATCCTCAAAGATTCAAATGTGTTCCCTATGCTGTGCTTACTAAGGCAAGAAAATTGTACTAATATAAAAATTTAAGCAACAAATACTGGATCAGGATTTTCAGGTTAAATTTCAATGAACCAAAATATTCAACTAACCAAAGTATTTTATTCCCAAACATCCTAGTATCCAGAAATAATACAGTAATCTTCTAGTAAATTAAAGTATTTTTGTTTGTCTTATTTCCATGATTACTTAGGCATAAGCAAGGGAGATTAATAAGGAATGGCCTTAGTATAGGAGGTGACACTTCACAGAAGTGATTTCAAACAAGAATATTTCAGTTGTCACAATTTTGGCAGACCAATCTCTTTAATTTTATATGAATATAAATTGTTCTCCTATACAATCATATACTTTACAACCTAACTTTCATAATTAAATTATTTCCCTAATTGAGTATACACAAAGTTGTATGGCAGCCCTTCAAATTCAAGGTCATCTATGAGAGCCCACCTCTCTCTTAAGCCCAGTCTTCCCTTCTGAAGGATCAGCAGATCAGTCCTTTTAATAGAGCCTTGCATACATAAACCAGAATCCTGCATGCACATCCTGGTTGTCCTCCTCCTTATCAACATTCTTCCTAAAATATGGTTCCCAAAACTAAACACCAGTATTCTAGAAATGAACAAAAGTCACAAAGTAAAAAATTAAAATTCACACATTTTGGTAAAGAACTAACATAAATAAATTGCAAAATCAATCATTAACAAACAAGAAATAGTTCTTCACAAGTACATTAAATTTCCATACTTCAATATAGTTTGAAAAAATTTAAAGTTTCTGAATTTAAAAAAATTAGCATAATATAAATTATAAAACCCCTACCTCAGTGGGGTATTTGAGGATTCAATGAAATTATGTATAAAAGAGCTTTGTTATCTTAAAAGTATAATATAAATGTTAGCTATCATTATATTATTATTATTCCTGTGTTCAAGGATAATCATTAAAGAAAATACTGAGTTTAAGTCACAAAAAGTTAATACAAAACCAAAAGGAGATAAAAAACCCAATACCTTTCATGGTAGATCAAAAGATTATAAATTAGAAGTTAGAGATAAATTTACATAGAAACATTTCTATTATGGAAATATATTGATATTTAAGCATATAGATAATCACAATAACACAAATGTTACATTACCAATTTTCTTCTCCCTTCCATATTTATAGGATATATATACAATGCAACTAAAGATTAAACATCTGTGCCAGGGGAATACTTGAAAAGACAATTAGGCTCAAAATGCTCATCACCTGGTCAACTTTAAACTTAAAGATCAAAGGCAAGGGTGGAAAAGTAGAATCTCTTTATTACACACTTATAAGTATCAGCATTCTCAAGTTATGTAAGTTCTGAACCATCAAATTTCAAATTCATTATTTTTTTAATGTAGCAATTTCTAGGATAGAACTGAACCCATACAACTCATATAAACATATTTAAACTTCGCAGCATATACAAAAGAAGCAAATTTGGCCCAAGCACAAACCTGCCCTCCATTAGATATACAGGAAAATTTCAGGCATAAGAATAAGGATCAAGAATTAGAGTTCCCCAAACTTAAGTATTTAAGCCAAATTGCCATTATCTACATTGCAATTTAAAGGCAGTTACTGGAAAAATATCAATTGTACCAGCACTTCTACTGGCCCTCCCATCAGTTTTCTACTACTTTCAACGTTTAGACCATTTATTCTCGAGAATAGATCAACGTTAGGATGAATATGTTGGAGAAATAACGTGAAAGGGTCAGGATACTGAGCAAGGAGGAAACTGTGCACAAAAATTTAAGATGTGATTTAGATAGCTATGAATTTACAGAAGTGTAATGTAGAATAAATTAAGTCTAATTAATTTATTCTACATTAAATACTAGATTTAGTAGGGGAATGGGAAGAGAAAGGGAATGAGCATTTTGTGTCATTAAGTGCTTTACAAAAATTTCATTTGATCTACACAAAAGCTTTTAGAGGTAGGTTCTTTATTATGCCCATTTTACAGATAAGGAAACAGGTGAATGGGTTAAATTACTAACCCAGGTTGACACAGCTACTAAGTGTTTGAGTCACATTTGAACTCAGGTCTGGCCCAGCACTATCTTCTGAGAGGAGAGGAGAGTTCAATTCATGCCTCAGACTCTGAGCTTTGTGAGCCTCCATTTCTCTATCTCTAAGATGGAGGGGGGGAAAGGAATAAATATTTATATAGAGCCTACAAGTGTCAGACAATGTGTTATATTATCTTTTAGGACAATCATCTCATGGGACTTAAATGAAGATTTGCAATCCCTGGAGCACAATATAAATACTAGCTATTATTATTATTATGGCTATGTTTAAAAAAGTTAATACAAAACAAAAAAAAAAACTTTTCATGGTAAATCAAAAGATCATAGATTAGGAATTAGATTATCAGAACCCATCAAGTCTAAACCCCTCATTTCACAGATGAGGAAACTGGGACTCATGTAGATTAAGTGACTAATTCAAAATCACTAAGTAGTATGCATCAGAGCCAGGATGGTTAAAGGTGCTTTAAGTCCTGAAGGGGCAATTTTTAAAAGGCCAGAAGCTCTATATGTCTGTGCAGAAATAGACATTTACTTTGAATGAGTTCTTTGTCACTTCATTCACAGAACAAGAAATAAATGATTTCTATCTAGAATTATGGGATCATATCTGAAGGAAAGGGCTGCATCCATGCCCAGTGGCCCTATAATATAGCTAGCAATGGAAAGGATAGAGACAACTAGTAATTTAAGATGTATGCAGGGTGTTTTAGGATATTATTTAATAAATAATCACTAAGAGCAAGCAAGAGTCCCGTAAACTAGAGAGTATGTATGTATTAATAGAAGGCTTAATGAACCATACACCATAAACTTGTCTGTATATCATAAAAAAATTAAATTAAAAGTGATACACCAGATTTTATACACCTGACTGCTCATGAATAAGTAGCTTGTCTGAGACCACTAGATGTTTACACAGCAAAATAGTAAATGTTGCAAAAATCCCTTGGATAAGAGACTGGGGAACTTCTGTCTATTGCCACTCTTGCCACTGACTTACTCTTCCTAGGTCTGTTTCTCCATATATAAAATCAGGGTAATATTGACAGGTTGGCTCCAAACAGATTTATAGGCATTAAAAGGACATAAGTTCTTCAGGGGAAGATCACTACAGTATATAAAAAACTAAGTAATAATAAATTACAGGAGCACTCTTGGAATGAAAGATACCATATCATTTTCTTCTCCACGGAGCATCATTTATTACATATATCACCCAGCTCTCTCTTTCTCATCAAGATATCCCAATATAGGAAACTAGGTCTTCCTATCTCTTCCAGGTTGGAAATATAGCATCCACTCACAAATGCTACTGCCCATCAGTACAGAAGTTTAGACTTAACTCTTTTCCCAACTTGACATAGGATACCTCTCTTTAGGGAGGACAACTTCCCTTACATTCCCCACTCATTCAATATATTGATGCCAGCTCAGAATTCAAGAGCTCAATCAATCCACCAGTTTCAGCCTCCTAAATAACAGAAATTATAGTCACTGTGTCCGATAACTAAATTTCAATATAATTGTTGTTTTACAGTAGTTTCAGGCAATGTCCAATTATTTGTGATTCTATCTAAGTACTCTTGGCAAGGGCACTAGAGTAGTTTATCATATCCTTCTCCAGCTCATTTAACATATGAAAAAACTGAAAAACAGGGTTAAGTGACTTGTCCAGGATCACATAAGTAGGAAGTATCTGAGACCAAATTTGGATTCAGGAAAATGAGTCCTGCTGACCCCAGGGTGGGCTGCTCTATCTACTTAGTCACTCATCAGGCATTTAATTTAAGTGCTTGATGACTGACACTGGAATGGTGGGAGGAAGGAAACTGGGAAGACTGGTCTTTAAAGTTTTCCTATTTAATAAACCTTTCATCTCAGACCATCTCTCTTCTCCTAATTTGAGGCAGTACACAGATGTTAAAGGTTCCACAAATTGACAGAACTAATCTCAGAACGATTCCCCCTCAGAATGATTTCAAGCTAAGTGATTCCCCTGGAACTTACAACAGAAACAAGCATTTCATGGTAGCTTAGCTTTGTCGATCTGTCAACCCACACCTCAACACTACTCCCCCTTCTTTTAACCTGTCCACCCATTAATATTCTGCATTAAGGACAATAGCAGTCTTAAGAAAAGTCACAATGAAAAGTAGCATTCACGGGTGCCCTTACAGATCTTTAAACCCATGGACTAGTCCTTCAATCTATTTCTAAAGCAAATCAAAATTTAAACTAAAAACACCCTATTTCTTTCTAACGGTGATCTTATAAAGTACAACCGGGATCCAAGATCATCTTTACTTTAAATATACAAAGTCTGGAGGCAGCTAGGTGGTATGGCCAATAGAACACTGGCCTTGGAATATCGAGGACTGAGTTCAAATTTAGCCTCACACACTTGACATACTATATGACCCTGGACAAATCATTTAACCCCAATTGCCTCACTCCTCCAAAAAAAGGATAAATTTCATGATAGATAGATAAATAATTTCATGAGTAATTTGTTATATTTCCTGAGCAAATGTTTGGGCCAAATCCTTCCCAAAGAACTCTAGTCCTCCCCACTTCATCACCTTAGATGACAACAGTGATTCATCTATTTCCATCCCACATCCATAAAGAAAGGATTCTTCATTCATTTTCTTTCCTTAGCTTCTTGGTTAAATAAGGAAACTAGATCTGTGATTCTAACATGTCTATCTGCTCCAAACTTACCTAATTATCGTTTGCAAGCTGTGACACTGGGCACATCTATAAAAGGTAACATCCCATCAAACAACCCAAAAATACATTTTTAGAAAAATATTTGTTAAGCAATTTTCTCATATTCCAAAATAATAATTTTTATATTAAAGGAAGTTGGAAAAATCATTACAATTGGCATTTGTGAATTTCACCCCCTCCAAAAAAAGTTTTGTCTCAGCAGAGCTCAGAAGATTCCCCAAGTTTTTACTCAATGAATTTATTTGCAATTTTAAAAGGCATCCAAATAGCAGTGAATTTCAGTAGTTTTCCCTCATTTTCTTTCAGATGCTATCAGTTCCAAGCCTTGGATAGCTCCAAAGAACCTTTAAACAGATCAGACCATCAAGATTAATATTATTGAGTGAGGAATGGAAGGACAAAGATTTAATTGCCATCAGTCAGAAAACAGAAAACAGAGGCAGGTATAAATAATCCATTTTATCTTGAGGTAATATCCTTTTAACTGCTATCAAAGCCCTTTTCTTCCATCTGGCCAGTCGTACAAGAGTATCGATAAGGCAAGGTGTCTCCTTAGTATTATACTTCTGTTTCCATTCTAGCTGGCAAAACTACTTAAGGCATTTTTTTCATCCTTCTCCAAATGTAAGTTGTTTAACTTCTTGGTTTGAGACCTACAGAGTTTAGGCATCATAATTTAGCAAAGTCTGAAGCTTGATATTCATCCAAGCCACAATATGTAAAGTTCTTTTCAAAGGTGGCATAATCGGTTTTTTTCAGCCAAAAGCAGATGTCAAAAATGTTTTTCTGAGCCAAAATAGTTAGTTACTGTAAGACTTTCCCAACGTAATCATCTTTATTACCAGGAAGAATGCTCCTTTCTCACAAACCTCAAATCCATAAGATTAAGGGACGAGTAGTAAGGGTCAAACACAGTTTATTTAAATAAAAAATTTAAACTACGCCAGCTGTGGTTTATGTATTTAATGTGAAGTACAGGAAAACTTGAATCTGTGCCATGTAAAACTAAAATGTTATTTTTAAAGCTAAGAATGATTGGAGTTTTTTTTTTAATTCCATTGACAATAACATAATAAAATATTGAATTATTGAATGTCTGCCGACTTTCTTAAATATAATGTGTTGAAAAGCCTTTCAAGTACAACATAGTAATGTTAAATTTTCTAGTGGTGATTAGATTTGCTAAGTTATGAGAATTTTCAAAAGTTGGCCTTCAAAACTAGACTTTGATATTTTTATTAGGAATCTGAGGGAAAATCTTAAGTATTGCAAATTTTACATTAGAAAAAAATTGTTCTTGTTTTCAGATTACACTGATTTCCTAATCACTGAACTCCTACCTGTGCCTGAGCAGATGAAAACACCTCCAAATGTATTCTAATAAGACCACCAAATAGTGGCAAATAAACAACTGCCCACACAAAGAAGTTTCCTCTCATCTCAAAATTTTAACAGGAATGAAGAAATGCCATTATAAGAGCTGGAGAATAAACACTGAAATTTGTTATTTCCCTTAAGAATAATGCATAGAGCCTATTTAAAAAAAAAAAAACTACTCACATTTTTAGTTTTGTACCTAATTTTTCAGATCAAAAGATTTATCTTTGCCTAAGTAGTTTTTAGGTTCCTAATACAATATTGCAGACTAATTAACATGTATCCTTTTAAATCAAATTTGTTCATATTTCACAGATTATGAAAGTTAATCTTTTCACTTCTTTTTTCATCAATCAACCTTCACAAAATATCCATATGAAATAAGTTATCATTATTTCCTACTTCAAAAAGATTACAGCAGAAGTACAACACAATTTGCCCAAGGCTAGGCAATAAATCAGCAGGAAAAACTGAAATCAAAAGTGAGAGGTCCCTGACCCCCAGTCCTATGAATTAACCACCAGACCATGACATTGACCATCACTAGCCTACTACAGGGTTAATACAAGACAACTCTAAAATAAATATTAATCATCTCCACTACAAAACTATTCTGTTGTGCTGCAGGTGACCTTGATTCTCAAGGGCCGCAGCAGCAAAACACAGGGTCCAGCAAAACACAGGGTCCATCTGATCCTATCAAGATAGGAAATTTTCAAGTAGAGTTTCAAAGATAACTGATTGTTATCTAAACTCTCAGCTAGCCACTAGCTAGTAGTGTGATTTGTCATCAAGAGATAAAGAGGCCACCAGTAGTCTTGTATTTTTTCTTTTTATTTTTTTTGACCACCACAATTCAACAAATCATCTGCAAAGACACAGATCTTGATCAGCCAAAGGAGGACCTACATTACTGAAACTGCAAGAGTTTCATAAAGTATATCATTCTTAATAAATAGAATGCATGATAAGGGGAGGGAGGGGGAAATAATTGATTGAGTCAAAAGATGGGTGTTATGTGCTATTCATGTATCTATGGGTAAGTCAATTTCATTGGCCTCTGTTTCCTCATATGTAAAATTAAGGGATTAGGTTAGATTAAGGATTCTTAATCTGGGGTCTGAGAATAGATTGTCATGGTCCAAGGTAGGTGAATGTGAATAGGGGAAAATGGCATCTTTATTTACATCTAATCTTTCATTTGCTTCATAATCTATTCTGAAAAGGATCCAAAGGCTTCACCAAAATTCCAAAGGGGTTCCATGACACATAAAAAGATTAAGAATTAGATGAATCAGATGATCTTGTCCTAAAATCATACAATTGTAACAATAAATTAAGATTTAGGGATAGGTCAACAGACATCAACTAGTACACAGTCTGGAACCAATGTGCACTCTTGTATCCCAGTGGTAACCCAGATAAACTTTAGAGCTAATATTTCTTAGAACTCTTTTCCCCAGGCAAAAAAAAAAAAAAAAAAAAAAACCTCTGTCCAGACTAAGGAGGGCTGATCCCATCCCAAGTCTGGGTCCATCTGCTCCAAAATTCAGAATACAGTACAGTAAAACATCAAAAGGGGACTGACTTTAAACACCTAGTTCAAATACCTAATTTTATAGAGGAGGAAAACCAAGACCAAAGAGTAGGTTGATGGAAAGCTAGAGATACTAGTTCAATTTCAGGACTTTAGTCCATATTAGGACAACCCAAAAAATCTGGTTATCCAGAAACCACTTGGTCAGTCTTCTTAGAAGATATATACAATTTAAGGTCAGATAATAATAGATTACTATTTACCTACTAAATTATTCTTGTATGTTCTGGTTTATGTTCTCTCTCAACATAGAATGTAAATTTCTTGAAGGGTAGAGACCATTTACTTTTCTGGCATCCCCAGTTGTGTGCACATGCAGTAAGAATTTCTTTTCCTTGGAAAAGTCTATGGCCAAAGTAAAACTTATTTCCTGAGATGGGGAAACTAGAGTGTTAATTTCTCTGTCTATGGACCTCAGGAAATCTTTGATTTTTATTTTTCTGTCAGGCACAACTATCCATTTGAGTAAAGAGATTAAAAATAAAAAGAATACTATCTTGACCGAAAATTTAACTTTTAGACAATTTATGGTCACAGTTATATCTACTGCTCTGTCTAAGCATCAAGTTAAGCATTTATTAAACACCTACTATATACCAAAAACTGTGTAAAGTCTAGAAAGTAAAAAAAAAAAAAAAAAAAACTTTAAAAATTGTCCTGACCCTCGAGAAGTTCAGAATGTAATGGGCTAATCTAATCAAGCCAACTTTCCCACAAGAGACGCCCTTTATAAACAACTTTAAAGTTATCCTAGTCTCAAGCTTAACAGTTATATTCCAAAGTCATCAAGTCAAAGAAGACTACATGGCAGGCCCGGCAGGTCGGAGAAGCTGGGAGAATCAAGGGACCATCAAATTAATCTGATATGGAACCATAAATTTTGTAGAAACATCTTTTCCAAAAGCCAAGGGCTGCATATCAAGCCAAACGGATCAAAGAGAGCATCTTCCGGAATGGCAAGTCTTTTGCAAAGATATCCTTTTAAAAATCCTCGGCATAAACAAAGCACATGGTCATATGGATCCCTGGGAACGCACCTCTCCACACTACACAGGAGGAGCCATACCCAGTTCCCCAACCAGAACACCAACATTGGCATACCAAGCCACCTGCCCGGAGATTCCACCCACCAGGACAGAGGAAGAGAAAAAAGGGGGGAGAAGTTTCCGGAGCAAAAAACTCCCACGACTTAGGCGAGAGCGGCTAGGTCAGGGCAGTTCCCATGAAGGCCAGCTGTGTTCCCTAGGCTCCAAGAAACGTCCCATCATCCCCAGGCCTCCTTAATTAAGCCCGTTCTCCCTCATCCGCCCCCTCACCTCCTCCACACACACCCACTATCACAACACATCACATACTCTCCCGCCGATCTGAAGCTTCTACGGGAAAGCAAGGATCCCGAGCAGTATTCAGTTTGGGGGGATGGGGTACATATACACGTAGATTATATGCATATGTGTACGTCTACACATAAAGATGTTAAACGGAGTCTTCAAATGACAAGCTGCATATAAGCTCATCTTGTAAACACACGCTAAGAACCAGAGAGATACATAGAGAAAAGTCAGTGACCCCCAATGCAGAGTGAGCACCAACCATCTCCCCCCCAAACTGTCAGCACCACTGGCCCTGGCCACAGCAGGATGCTGGAGAGCCTTGGGCGTCAGAAAGACCTCCAGAGCCCCCAACCCTCAAGTGGGGCAACTAGCAGAGGTTCCTCCCCATTAAGCGGTGCAACATCCCCCCCCCACTCGCGTAACACTCCCTCCCCCCTCCACGCTCGGGCAACACGCTCTGGGCTAGGCGCTGCCAGGGTGCGGGGTCCAAGAACTGGGGGAGGGAAGGAGAGGGATGGGGAGAAAAGAGAGAGAAGGAAAGGTAAGGAGAAGGAAGGAAAGGGAAGGACAAGAACCTCACCTCTTCATCTTGTTCTTCTTGCGAAGCGCCGCCGCGCTCCGCCCCAGGCAATACGGCTCCCAGGCTCGCGGGCTGCCCGGCTGCACCGCGCTCCGCCTGCGGTTCCAACTGCGGCCGCCGTCGGGCTACTCCTGGCCCTTCTACGCCCGGGGCTGGCAGGGCAGGAGACGGCGGTGGCTGCTGCCGCTGGCCGCAGGAAGCGGCGGTCCGGGAACTAGGCTCCCCTTCCTCTGACAGAGTTTCGGAGCCAGAAGAGGACTCAGAAGAGGAGGTGCAGAGGGACGCGGCTGCGGCAGGAACGGCAGCCGGAGCAGAGAGCTGACTGTTGCTGCTGCTACTGCAGCCGCGGCGGGGCACTGGCTCCGGCGGCTCCGAAAGTTTCTCGCCCATTTCCCTCGCTGTCCCCGAAGTGCAGCCTCGGCACTGGCCGAAGGGGACTGTCCCCGGGTCCAGGAGATGGCTCCGGGCGCCCGCGTCAGGGGCCCGCAGCTGCGGCTTGCATGCCACACTGCCTCGCCTCCGGCTAGTTCTCACTCTCTCCCCCCTGGCCAGGTGGGGAGAGGAGCGCACGGCTGTCAGGGGGGAGCAGCGCGGGCTGCTACATGGCCAGCTCCGGGCGGGGAGACGCCGCCGCCAAGTTTGCTGCTCCGGAGTCGGCGGCGGTGGCGCTGCTGCTGCTGTGGCTGCTGCTGGTGCCGGGGCTGGGGAGGCGTAGTCGTCGTAGTGGGGGGACTCCTGTGCGCAGGGACATGCTAAGCAGGCGCCAGCAGCGACTCCCCGCTCCGCGGTTTCCTCCTGCGCCCTCTTGCTCTGCCTGCCCTCTCCTCCCGCGACTCCGGCCCCAGCTGGAGCTGGAGCAGCGGCCGCTCCTTTGGCTAAACCTGCCTCCGGACCCGAGCAAGGGTTGGCGGGGGAGACGGGCAGCCGCCCGAGCCAATGGAAGGGCCGGCGGTGGGAGGAGGCTGCTTCGCCCCAAGCCGCGGGCGGGCTGGCGGGCGTCAGGTAAAGGCGGGGAAAGGAGGGACCCCCGGGGGAGGTCCGGGACTGGGCTCCGCCGTGGTCCTGGGGGCCCGGAGCCCCAGGCTGGCTGGCTTGGAGGTCTGGGGAAGCCGGGAGACGGGAGGCGGGTGGACCCGAGCCAAGACACTTGAGGGAAGCTTCCAAACTTGAAGAAGATTGTGAAAGAAGTTGCTGGCCGGTCCTGGAAGCGGCAGAGGGTGCCTGCGAGCTTCTGTGCAAGGTCTGGAGCTCATCATAGTAGCGGGGAAATTCTCTGCCCCAGGCCCAGGAGAAAAACCTTCGAAGGCAGGCCAGACTTTGGACTTTGGATACCGAATCAAATAGAAAAAAGCCAGTTTTTACTGAAAATTGGAACTCCCCATTTCGAGGAGCTTTCCAAAAGCTGGATTTCCATCTCTGCTTATGAGGGTAACCTCGAGGGCAGTCCATTGGCAACAACTTACCACAAGTTAGTGAATAGACTAGAGGTAGCTCAGATTTTCTGGAGAAGGAATAACGCTGTCCAGCATTCCTTCCCTTCCCTTTCGGGGTCTCAAATCCCACAGCTTCAGATAGATAACTTAATTCCCTGCCTTCATCAAGATTTGCCTTTTGCTAGCGCTTTTGGATCCTCCATTGAGTTCCCTTTCACACTCTTTTGTCATTGCTTTTTAAAAAATAAAAACAATTTCCATCCTCACTCTGAAGCCAAAGATAGATTGATTCTCCAGTCCTTATCCAATAGCAAGAGGAATGGTGAGTTACCACCGAGTATAGGTACTTAACCGTGACGGTAGGATAGGAATGATTAAGCCCAGCGGGTTCCTTATCAGTTTTCTCAATCAACTTCTTAATTGAGAACAGCCCTAAATCATAGATACCAACAATTCATTTGAACATTTCTAACTTTTAAACTACTTTATTCACATCAGTCTTGTGAAGTGGGTCTTCCTGGTACGATTATTCCCATTTTAAAGATTTGCTGAGAATCACACAGTCATACACCATCTTATCCAAATTACTATGCATACATTTTCTATTTATTTGGGCGTCTGTTATTTCCCTTGTAACAAGTAATCTCATTGAGAACTGGGGGAGAGAAAGGGGAAGAAGGGAGTTAACTGATCTCAGCATAATACCACTCACTTTGTAGATGCTTAATAAATTTAGAGGCGTTGCTTATTTGAGGGTCTCTGCTTAGAATCAAACCCAGATCTTCCAAGTTCTCTCTGCTTTACACTACTGCTTTTGTCCTCATTGCCACTGAGTTTTGGCAATGTGATCTGATACATTAAGAGAAGTCAATCTATCACTATGCATAATTAGGGGATTCCTGGACTAGACAAAGAAGAAACTTAAAAATTTACTAAATTGCAAATACCTTGAAGATAAGGTACTAAGTCTTACTCAATTTTTATTTTTTTTTTTAATATCGTAGGCCTACCTGAATGCTTAGCTGGAAAAAACTCTTAATAAGTGTTTGTAGAATTCAACCCTTTGAATATTCTATTGTAATCATTTTGGCATTTTGAAGGACCAAGCAAATCAGTTAACTCAACATTTTTATTGTCACTTTTCTTTGCAACAAAAATTTTCATCCTATTTTAATTTCCTTAGCCTTTTAGAAAAATAAATGCACTGAGTCCATTGATGTTCTCCAAGCCTGCTGGTACTTCAAGCCTTCTGTTATCTTGTTATCACAAGATCACTAAAGGGCCTCCAGGGCAGCTAGGTATGCACATAAATAAAGTGCCAATCTTGGAGTTGAGAGGACCTAAATTCAAATCAGATCACAAATATATTAGCTATATGATTCTGGGCAAGCCACTAAACTCTGACTCCATTTCTACATTTGTAAAATGAGCTGGAGAAGAAAATGGCAGACCATTCCAGTATCTTTGCCAAAACAAAAACAAAAAACAAAATAGGATAATGAAGAGTTTGAAGTGACTGAAAAAGCTAAACAATAACTAAGGGCTTCCAATGTTAGAAGCAATGCTAGAAGTTAGAATCCTTCAATAATGAGTTAAAAGGTCCTTTCACCTAAGTTATTTTGCTTTGATTTTGGAAATTTGGAAAATTCCCAAATTTTGCCCATTATATTGAGTAGTGAGATTTGATAATATGATATCTTCAACAGGAAAAAAATGTAGAATGGATTTTCATTGCCAAAGACAAAGTTAGAAGTTGTGAAAATGGTAGATATTCTTTAGTCTAGAACACACACACACACACACACACACACAAACACACACACACACACACACACACAACATTCAGAGAATAAAAGAAAGATTCTAGCTGTTTAATTTCTTGAAGAGCTGGCTAAACTGTAAGTAGAACCTTCATAGTTATTTTTCCAAACCAGACCCTCCTTGTACCACATGTGTAGGAAGAGCACTAGCCTTTATCTGAACCCATTTATTGCTAATTCCAAGGGGAACTGAAGCAAGTAATTTGGATGAAATGGAAAGGTAGTTTTAGCTTTGAGGATTAGCTGTGTAACCCTGTGCAAGTCTGTTAACTGTATTTACCTTAGTTTCCTCATCTGTAAAATGAGGTGGAGAAAGAAATGACAAATCATTGCAGCATCTTGGCCAAGAAAATCTCTTTGGGCTCATGAAATAGATCAACAGTAACTAAGGATTAGGGGGGAGACAGGAAGAAGCTAACCTAGATTATCATCAAATCACATGGTACTTCAGAATAGAAAGGATCACCTCACTATATAGTCCCAATTCTACCCCACAAAGAATTCTGGGCTTGAATCCTGAAACCCAATGATAGCAAGCCAACAGAAGTATATGGTTTCTTCTATAATTTATTTTCAAGACTGAGTATTCCACTTGTGGTTTGTAGGATGGCTATCAATAAGCCATATTAGAAGACCTTGGTTGGATTTTTATTACTTGAGATGGAAGGTCAAACTAACATAATATTCTTGGGAAGAAGGCCAAGCAAATATCACTTCATTAACTCACTCAGTTTTTAAAAACTAATCTACTTGGGGCTTGGTCTCAAGGGTTCCAGCCAGACTTAAGAAATAGTTGTCTCAAAGTTAGATGCCTATCAAAATGCCAGAGTAGCTAATCCAGAATTCAGATAGATTTTAAATGTCCAGAGGCAAATCTAATCTCAAAATAGGTCCTGGTTTGTGTGCCTGACACCTACAAATAACTACCTTGTTTCACTTGAAACTTTGGGTCTAGAGGTCCTTGTTTATATTTATTATATCATACTATATCATACCATATCACATTCCATCATATAATATTATTATATTATGTTAGTGATTACATGAGCAGCTTTAGGCACATTGGATAGAGTACCAGGCTTGACTGCTAGGAAGACTCATCTTCCTGGCTTCAAATCCAACCTCAGACATAGCCTAGCTTTGTGGCTTTAGGCAAGTCACAACCCTGTTTGCCTTAGTTTCCTCCTTTGTAAAATTTACTGGGAAATGGCAAACCACTCTGGTATCTTTCCCAAGAAAATACTAAATGGGACCAAAGACAGTCAGATATAACAGAAAAATGACTAAACAACATTGATTTATTAGATTATGTTATTATTTTTTGTAATTTATAATAAGCCAAACAATAAACATTTATTAAGTTTCACAGACTGTGCTAAATTGGCAATGAGACAAAGATAGTCCATGCCCTCAAAGAGCTCACAAGCTAATGGATTAGAATCCTGTTAAAGGTTAGAGATTCTATATCATTTTATAATACCTAACATTATGTGCCTTTCCCAGTGATCTTGGTAAATGTTCTTATCTTAACAAAGAGATCTTATACCAGTGGAGGATGTGGTAAGTGTGTATCTTTTCCTAGGAGGCTAGCTTTTAAATATCTTAAATGATTTGGAGAACAGGAAGAGATGGAGGAGGAAACTATGGAACTACAGAGTAAAATCATTCCACTTAAGAACACTTAGTCACAGCTCTCTTCTTGGGATGTCTAATACTTGCCAAAAGACAATACAACTCCTCCGTTCCCAGAGCCTCCCCCAGTATGAAAACACAACCCAGTGGAGTTGTGACAAAACCAGCTCAGCCTACAGAGTTAGTAACTTCACGGTGATGAAAGCAAGGTTCCATTTCTCTTCACACTGGACACCAGATCCCAATGTTTAGACCATTGCCTAGCATTGCCAGGTACTTCCAGGGCATAACAATATGTGGCATCTTTTAAAGTTATATTTTATTCCATTATTCCAGACAATGGAAAACTGACCTATGGACATCTTTGTCTTTCTCTGCTAATCTCTGTGGGGGTCTGAGTATAAATCTCTATTTCTGCCTCATAGTTGATTAGGAAGAGCTGCCATAGCAGCTCATTGGACCCTCACGTTACATGCTATGCCTTAAACATTCTGAACATTGAGACTGAATATAGTCATGGCAGGTTATGCTTATTTCTGACTATACCTGCAACCAGGATCTTTTAAGCTCAGCATGGAAGTTTTTGCACAAAAATAGGCAAATTAACTCTTTATTATTGAGCCAAGATCTGTCTATCTTTGTATATGAAAATGACAATATTATTTATTCTGGTTAGACTTGGAATTATGTTTGTAATAGTGATGATGGGGTTCCAGTCATCCATCAATACTCTCCTTACCTGATCCCACTCCCTCCATCTTTCCAGTTGATGGACTATGGTCAAGAAACAAATAAAGAAATGTTCTGGATTTTGTAATCAGAAGAAACGAACATCTCATGATGATAACAGGAAATCCCAATGTGACACAAAAGACCAGATTTGAGATGATGACCTCATTATATTAAAAAAAGAATTCCATCTTTTTCTATTTGTCCTCCTCAATTAAATATAAACAGCTGGAAAATTGGTAGTAATTTTCCTCCCTTTTTTGCTCCCTTGTACTCAACATGTACTTTTCTGTTTATATTAAGCCCTTTTTTCTTCAGAAATATTAGATTCTTTTAGCTCATGTAAGAAATGAAGAGGGTATCATATTTTTTACCTTTTCAATAGGTTGGGAAAGAGTTAGAGGAAGGGAAAAAATCTGGAACTGACAAGAAAAAGAAAATTTAATTAAAAATACAAAATTAAGAAGAAATGGAAGACTGTTTTACTCATTTTTGACTCTATAGAAGTCTACCTTCAAAAACAGATGATTCAAGATTTTTAATTTTGAGTTTAGGCAACCTCATTTGACTTTATCCATGCTATATAATAAGCGATAATTTGTCACCTCTTAGGAAAAAAATTCTGAATAACTAATTGATATAGTATCAGTTAAAGGTGTTCATAAAAGACTTTATTAAAGAACCACAGATTGTTTATCCTGAAAGTGTATCCCTGAAAAGACTTTCACCTTTTCCTTACACATATCTTACCATCCTCCCCTTATCTATAGATGATCAGGGAGAAAAGGCTCTTTTCTGCCCCTCCTCTGCTGCCACTGTTCTTTTCCTGCCTTGCCTAACCCAAGCTTGGCCACATTGACATAGAAGATGAGAAGACAGTGTGGGCAAAAGCTTCTGTAATTCTATTTACCCACTCCTAGGTGTGTGCCTGGATTTGGAGCCTACACCCTCAGTCTGGCCCTGTTCATTTGATCAGCCTTGAATGCATGGTTCCTTTAATCAAGATTGGGATGGATGCTTTGTTTGGAAGGTCATTATGTAATCTATGTAAGCTATTACCCAATGGGAAAGTCAAAATGGAGACTCAAGATCTTAGCATAAAATTCTTACATCCCAATGTGGAGCCATCAATATTTTGAGACAGAATTATAGCTTGCCCTACAAGAGGTTAAGAATTGATGTCCAAGAAAAAAAAATGCCTTAGGGAAAATTCTTTCTCAAATAACAGTATAAGCAGACCAACTGCCAGCAAGTTAAACCAGCCTTGCTAATACTACTTATGTGCCATTTATACCAAAGGACTTTGGCCAGATGAGTAAATGTTTTAGCAACAGGCAGATGGGGGGGAAAGTTCATTTTTATTTAACTCTGTAAAATCCTACATGAATTTTTTTAAGCTGTAATAAAATTCACTAATATTTATATATGAAACTAAAAGTAGTAATGTATTCTATCATTCTGCTTATTTATAAAGAATCTACATTGCAGGAGTAAGATGAAACTTAATAAGTCTATATCAATAAGCTAAGCCAAAAAATTCAAACATTTTGCATGGAATTGTAGACTGTGATGCTTGAATTTCTGATCTAGTCTCCAATAAGAGCTTTCTAGTCAAACCAATGTTTTTTCTGCCATATTATGAAGTTTCCTGCCAAATGTTTCTTTTGATTTCATGCAATAGCCCAAAACAATGAAGGCTGTCATATGGTAGAATAACATAGCTGACACTTATCTAACACCTTACAGTTTGTAAGGTGTCTCCCATCTAGATATCAAAACATTTTAAACCCTTGAAAGATGTAACAACATAGAGAAATTTATTTGATCATAAATACCAAATAAGACATGAAGCAGACAGATACATGTTCACCAAAGTACTCACCACAGTGATGCAAGAGATCCAGCAGTAAGTTCAAATTAATGACAAGTACCCTCTAAGAGGCTCCAGGGGATGGATCACCTAGATGACATCATTCTGGTTGCATCAAGGCCCAAAATATTATAGAGCTTTCTGAAAGAGATTGGGTAACTAGTTCAAAACAGTTTGGCCTTAACCACTTAGTAAAAGTGAATGAAGAATGACTATTTAATATAGTGTCTAGCACATAATAAGAATTTAATAAGTGTTTGTTGACTAATTGCTCACATTATGACATAGATAAACAAACAGTATACATCAGTTATACCTTCTACATTGAGGGGATTAGGGAAGTGGCAATCCTATGCATAAAAGTTTTGGGCCCTCCCTTTGTACCAGAAATCTGAATTTTTTTCTTTTTCTTTTTTGGGATATCTACAGTACCTTATTGTGAAACTTGGGTTGATATTGCACAAAATTATACACATATGTTGTGCATTCCTGACTTTCTAAACTTTTTCTATGTTGTCTGTGGTTTTCACAAAACTACCAAAAATTCCCCTTTAATTTGACCTGTGATGTATCAAAAACTGATATATGTGAAAATCTCAACAGGGAAAGTCTCATCAATATAGAGGTTATTCTTCTATTTTATATATATATATATATATATATATATATATGTGTGTGTGTGTGTGTGTGTGTGTTTATAAACAAATATGAATATGTAGATATTGGTTACCCATCTAACCATATGTCATAATCTAATAATAATAAGGTTTATTATATTATATATACAAATATGTGTATATGTGTCTGTGTGGGGGAGGGGCAGATAGTTCAAATGAATAGCATGTTGACCAAGAATTAAATAGAAGAGTAGGCTGGATTGCCTTTAGGACATTGCGAAGCTCCTTTAACAAATATAAACTTCTCCCAGAAACAAAGGCTCATCTTAATACAAATTACTGGTATTGTACTACTCTGAGTCACATAGCACTACACTCTCAAAAAAATTTTAAATGATCACACAAGAGGCAGCATAGAGGAGCATGGTGGGTGTGAGCAGGCAGCAACATGGAAAAAAACAAGGAACTTTGAAGAATTGAGTAATGGATGTCAAACAGAAAATTATGAACAAAAAGGAGATGGGCTGACTGTGTGGTGAGAGAGAAGGGGACGATTGTTACATAGCTTGAGTGCTTTCCTGGTACTTTTTCAATGTCAGGAGAAGGTGGGATGTCCCTCAACTGTTGGGAAGACCCTCTGGGAAAACCTTAGATAGGAATAAATCACATTAGGTAAAAAAGAGAAGGAAAAAACAAACAAACATTATTATACTAAGTGCTTTATAAGTATTTATAATTTTTTATTCATTTAATCATCACAGCAAATCTGGGAAATAGATGCTATTATAATTATCATTTTACAGTTGAGGAAATTGAGGCAGGCAGACATTTAAGTGACTTTTCCAGAATCATAAAGCTGATGTTTGAGGCTAGATTGAAATGGACTTAAGATAGGTTTCAACCTACATTATTGGAATGAATATCCAAATTGATAATATCAGAGATCCATTTGAATATCACGTTTATCTCATTTTGCAAATATCATTTCATTGGATCTCATCACAACCTTGTAAAATGAGTAGTACAGGTATCATTTGCCCCATTTTATAGATGAAGGCAATAACCAAAAACCATAGACCCTGCTTCTTAGATCCCCCAGGACAGCTTCAATAAACTAGTTTGTAGGGGTTCTGGAGTGTCATTATAGAGAGTCTAAAATCCCTAAGAAAAAGCAAACTTTTTGGCAATCTGAGCATCCTCCAAGTCTCTACAAAAATGGGAAGTTCAGTATTCCATTGCTGCAGGCAGTGTTGTTCTAGGGTCATCACAAAAGGATACCAAGTTCAGAAAGACATCCTGTCACAGATTTAAATTGCATGTGCTATCATTTAAAGTTCTGTGATTATGTAAAGGAGAAGATAGCTATGAAAAGCCTTGAGGTTTTATTAAGATACAAACCTCTGAAGACAAATACAGGGTCCCCTGAGTGCTTTGAAGCCTCCAATTCTTCCCTTCTAATTCCTTGTATTAGAGAGTAGTCTGTTTCAAGCTTTTGGGGGTCATCTGCAGATTAATCCCTTAGATATTTGAATGCTTGTTTTCCATTTTCCAGAATAGTTGGATAATAATATGTCTCTCATAAATTATTATATTTTATGTTGGATTTGCAAATCATTACAGACAATTAGTCCAGTTAGTTTGTTAGAATTTGTTGCTTGAAGATTATTATGTGATCACTTTAGTCTTTCAAGGATATATGATATCATCAGTGTAGCTGCTCCCTCCCTTGATATATGTGTGTATGTGTAAAAAAAAATTTATATATATATATACATATATATATATATATATATGTATATATATATATATGTATATATGTGTGTGTACACATGTGCATAAATATATGTACCTGAGTATAAATGTATATATAGGTTATATAAATATGTACACACACTTATTATGCCTTTTAAAACCCAATTAATCTGGGCTTCAGACAAACAGGTAGCTAGTGCTGGCCTTGTGCTCCAAGCTCTCCCGTTGAGCAAGAGCTTTGAGCTATCCAAGCCTGAGTTGGGCTGACATAGCTGCTGAGAACCCATTGTCAGCCGTCATACCACATGAGGGCATTAGAGGTAGTCGAGTGGTACAATACGAAGAGTGTTGGGCTCAATGTTAGGAATGGGAAGAACCTGGGTTCAAAATCTATCTCCCATATTCAATAGTTATACAATCTTGGAAAGTGATTTAACCTCTCTAAGTCTCAGTTTCCTTGTCTGCAAGATTGGAATGGAAATAATATTTTCTTCACAGATAAGTGTTATGAGTAGCAAATGAAATAATGTTTGTAAAGGTTTTGTCAACCTTTTAAGTCCTATTTAAATTCTAGATATTATCCTTTGTTATGGAAAAACCCAGCTACAACCTAGAATTTCTGAGATAAGATGTGGCACTTTAGAAAGAAACATGTACATGAAAACACCCCTGCATCTAAGTGAGCAAAGAGAGAATTCAGTGAGAAATATGTCACCTCTTGACATGATGAAGGATGGGGTAAGCTAGGAACATATTATCCTTTTAACTACTAAAATCCTAGCTATGAGTCAAGAAGCCTGGACTCTATTTGTTGCTTTGCCACTTACTTGTGTAAGACCTTACACACATCATTTCATTTTTCTGGGCCTCCTTCACTTTTAAAGTGGGGATAATAATACTCACCATTCATTTCCTCCACCACAGTGTTATGAGATTGTTTTGAAAGTACTTTCGTCTCCTTGGCTGAAAAGCATTATAGATATATACCTATTATGGCTTCTTGCAGGGAAAAGAAAAACACCTCAGAGAAGACTTTGCTTACTGGTTTGAAGATGCAGTAATTTCTGAGAAGCACAAGCAACTATATGTGGGATGTGGTTTAGTGAATCGTTTACAAAGCTATACTCTTCATTTTTTTTTAAGTTGCATTTTCCCTTTGCTCTTTTGTTGTTGCTTTTGAAATTCTGATATAAAGAAAACTCTCAAATTATGTTTAGCTGGAGTTTTGGTTTCAGTAGTCCATTATTTATGTGTTGCTGTCAACAGGCTTTACAGAATGCAAAGGTTTCAAGATAGAAACAAGAAAGAGACTGTTTTCTAAAAAGAGAGATAACAAAAAAAAGTAAGTAAGAGACCTAACTCTGGCCTGGCTAGTGGAAAGAGTAATATGTAAGTAGAGAGGGTAACTGCCTGAAAGTGCCACTTTCAGGAAAGGGTCAACCATCCAAGTGTGAAATGTCCCTTTCTTTGCAGTACAGTCCCCAAGCAATCAGCCTTGTAAATAGCATTTGAGAAAAGTAATGAATATCTAGAAACACCTGAATGCAAAGGTAATTTCAGAGCTATAAAGCTAGCCATAAATAAAAGGAATGAGTGATTCCTGTAGTTTACATTAACAGAAAGTTCACTGGGAAAGAGAGAAAGCCCAGAGTTCTTCAGAGCTTATCCCAAGCTGCACCTTGCCCTACTCAGCTTCCTACAGGAATCCCATCCCGATATCTCTCCTTTTAGTTGTTAGAATTCTCCCTTTGGAAAATTACATTGCATATCTTAATTTTTTGCACACACACACACACACACACACACACACACACACACACATATATATATATATAGAGAGAGAGAGAGAGAGAGAGAGAGAGAGAGTTTTTCCCTAATAGAATACAAACTGCTTGAGAGAACTTTTTGTTTTTTGTCTTTCTAGTCCCACCAGTTAACAGTGCACAGCATTAAATAAGTCCTTTCTGAATTGAATTAGAATGGAAATGGATAAGAGGTATAGTTTTCATACTAAACCTTCCCCTAAGAAATAAGAGAAAATCACAACCCAAATGATAGCCAATATCTGGCTTCAGGAATCAATGTAGCATTTGGAAATGGAGGACGGCTGTGGCTGGTTTCTATACACAGCTTCCTCTTGGGGCTTTTGCTCTGACTTCGAGTTTTTAATTCAACATTATAACCTTAAGCATAGTGGCTGCTCAGGTGGGGGATTTTTATTATTATACTAATTCAATTAGATGTCTATTGCTATAGTAGCTAGGGGATTTACTTAAGCATTTGTGTAACACCTAGGCTGATTACCCACCAGCACAGGAAACCTAATCTGTTCTTTTCTGCCTGTAGCAATTTTTGTTCCATGAAGGGCCAAGACTGCCCAGGTGGACTGGGTTTAACTGGATTAACCAGGTGGTATTCTGAAAGTTCCTCCTTCCAGGCTGATAGGTACTATGAATGAATGTGATGTTAAAAATAAATTCTTAATCAGACCCATGTTAAGATTAGCTACTTACATCGGCCCTCAATAAGTGCTTAGGTCAGACATGTAGCAGGTCATTTCATAAGAGTACACAAAGGCAACCCATGTGGGACACAGATGGTAGAGAAAGTCAGGATTTCTCACTGAGGTAAGCAGCCTTGGGTTGAACATGAGGAGGTCACAGGTGGAAACTGTTGCTGGGCAGATGGTGGAGCAGACAGTTGCATGGTTGATAAACAGAAGCAGGACAGGAAAAGCCAAGAGCTCATTGAACTGTAAAGGGGAAGGCCTTTGGATACCAAATAAATTTTCCACACCTTAGGAAGTGTTTGAAGATTACATCGTTCAATTATGTATGAAGGAGCTAGCAAAGGCAATGGACTTGCACGTTTGGTAGGTTGCATTTCCATCTTTGTCTTTACCCACTCTAAGACCCTAAAAGGAGTCTGAGCAGCAAGGTAACTACTTGAATTAAGACTTATCTTAAAGCAAGGGGAAATACTGTCCTGGGAGAACTGACTTTCTTTTCTATTTCTTACCCAGAGGTGACCTATCTCAGAGATCTGACTTGGAGAAAGGCAAAAAGGAGAGTCTTGTACCAAGGGGGTTTTGCCATGGGTTAATTCCAATTACAGTATCATAGCTTAAGAGATCATAGTCTCAGCCAAGTGGGCCAAGGGCAGGAGATGAGAAGATTGTAGCTGCTGTGAAAAATTCAGTATCCTGGGACAGCTCATCCATCAGAGATACTACATCCTGAGAAGAGGCAAGAACTAAGACACATCCTAGGCAAAGTGCCTGGGGGAGGGAGAGGGAGAACACTTGGCTAGCTCAGTCTGTATTGGAAACACCACATCCTATAGAGTGGCCTGCCTGGTCCATTCTGGAAGCTGAGTGACTGGGCCAGCCGGGTGGTTAAGTCTAGCTCAGCAAAGAATTAACTTATCCATTGGAGGTGCCATGCCTTTTGAGAAGTAAGTTGAGCTCTCCCATCACTGACCCTATTCCCTCTAGAGTTTTAAGAGGTGCCTCTAGATAATAAATAGATATGAAGGTTCTGTCATTCTGCAGTGATGTCTTTGAGTCATGTAGCTAAGAAGGATATGAAGTGGCTGGTGGCTCAATGCATAGAATACTAGGCCTGGGCTCAGGATGAGCTAACTATGCTGTGTCACACTGGTTTCTGTTTGCCTCCATTTCCTCAGCTGTAAAATAGAGATAATAATAGTATCCACCTCCAGGATTGTTGTGTGGATCAAATGAGATGATAATATTTATAAAGTGCTTAGCACAGTGGCTGGCACACAATAGGCACTATGTAAATTCTTATTCTTTTCCCCTCCCATGCTTATTCTTCCCCCCATGGTAGACTCAGAATTTATAGGAGAGCATATCTCAAGTTTTTGAGGAGAGATCTTTTTTGGCTGTTGCCCTTACTGTGCCATTTGAATAAATACCTTTTGTAAAGAATTGAAACTAGGGGCTAATTGTAACAGGCAAGCACTATAAGTAAGGGCAGGTCTGGAGACAGCAAGATTGAGGTTTATGAGTTAATGTGAGGAGGACAGCCACCTACAAAGTTATCCTTAGGATTCCCAAAATAGTAGCAGCCACCCTTATAGGGATCCAAATTGCTAGGGCCAGAGGAGATCAAGAGAGTGAGTATAGAGAGGGTATCACACTAAGATAGATCAGGACTTTCTAAGCCATCCCAATTAAAATCAAATTTTTTACTGGAAGCCTTCCTCAAGTCTTTTTAATTCCAGTACCTTCTCTCTGTTGACTATGTCTTCTTTATCCTCACTTTACATATGTTTGTTTGTTCCTATAAAATCTTTTGCCTCTTTTTTGTATCCCTAATGCCTGGCACAGTGCCTGGCATATAGTAGGCACTTAATATATCTTTACTGATTGATTAAACGTGAAGGAAAAGGCTATGGACAATATGTTCTATCTAAAAAGCAAAACTCAAGCATAGGTGGATGAGCCAGGGTAGGTGGCTAAAGTGAGAAACATCACATTGAGCCATTTTCTAATATATTAATTTTTATAAACATACATTTGAAAAATATAAACACAGAAGGGCATAGTGGGTAGAGAGTTGACTTAGAGGTGGTAAATCGTAGGTTCATGTCCTTTCTCTGACACATAGTATTGAAGTGACCCTGAACAAATCACAACTGTTCAAAAATCTAAATTGCCCAGAAAGAGTCTATCTCCATTGCTGGAAGAAATTTCTTCTACTATGTGCTGCCAACCCAGATTTAAGCCTTATCTCTATGTACTCTTACGCCAAAAATAATTCCACTCTCTTTGCTGTATGTGCATGTATTAATTTTGCCATATATCAAATTGCATATTACAATAAAAGCTGAAAATCTCTTTAAAAACAAGGGGTATCATTTTCACATTTAGAAGGGTATGATTGTCAAGTCTGCCTAAGGCCCAAAAGTGTTTTTGATTTTGAAGCCCAGTCATGTGAAGGACTTGGTTCTTTGAGAATGGATTCTCAAATGAGAATGGAAGAAGAAGAAGAAAGAAGAAAAGAAGAAGAACAAGAACAAGAAGAAGAAGAAGAAGAATGTGAAGAAGAAGAAAGAGGAAGAATATGAGGAAGAAGAAAAAAGAAGAATATGAAGAAGGAAGAAGAAGAAGAAGAAATAATAAGAATATGAAGAAGAAGAAGAAGATTGTGAAGAAGAATATGAAGAAGAAGAAGAAGAAGAATGTGAAGAAGAATATGAAGAAGAAGAAGAAGAAGAAGAAGAAGAAGAAGAATATGAAGAAGAAGAAGAGGAAGAAGAAGAAGAATGTGAAGAAGAAGAAGAATATGAAGAAGAAGAAGGAAGAAGAAGAGAAGAAGAAGAAGAGAAGAAGAAGAAAGATATGAAGAAGAAGAAGAAGAGAAGAAGAAGAAGAAAAGAAGAAGAAGAAGGAAGAAGAAGAAAAATAAGGAAGAAGAAAAGAAGGAAGAAGAAGAAGAAGAAAGAAGAAGGAAGAAGAAGAAGAAGAAGGAAGGAGGAGGAGGAGGAGGAGGAGGAGGAGGAGGAGGAGGAGGAAGGAGGAGGAGGAGGAGGAGGAAGGAGGAGGAGGAGGAAGGAGGAGGAGGAGGAAGGAGGAGGAGGAGGAAGAAGAAGAAGGAGGAGGAAGGAGGAGGAGGAGGAAGAAGAAGAAGGAAGAGGAAGGAAGAGGAGGAGGAAGGAGGAGGAGGAGGAAGAAGAAGAAGGAGGAGGAGGAGGAGGAGGAGGAAGAAGAAGAAGGAAGAAGAAAAGAAGAAGGAAGGAGGAGGAGGAGGAAGAAGAAGAAGAAGAGGAAAAAGAAGAAGAAGAGGAAGAAGAAGGAAGAAGAAAAGAAGAAGGAAGAAGAGGAGGAGGAAGAAGAAGAAGAAGGAAGAAGAAAAGAAGAAGGAAGAAGGAGGAGGAGGAAGAAGAAAAAGAAGAAGAAAAAGAAGAAGAAGAGGAAGAAGGAGGAGGAGGAAGAAGAAGAAGGAAGAAGAAAGAAGAAGAAGAAGAAGGAAGAAGAAGAAGAAGGAAGAAGAAAAGAAGAAGGAAGAAGGAGGAGGAGGAGAAGAAGAAGAAGAGAAGAAGGAAGAAGAAGAAGAAGGAAGAAGGAGGAGGAGGAAGAAGAAGAAGGAAGAAGAAGAAGAAGAAGGAAGAAGAAAGAAGAAGGAAGAAGGAGAGGAGGAAGAAGAAGAAGGAAGAAGGAAGAAGGAGGAGGAGGAAGAAGAAGAAGGAAGAAGAAGAAGAAGAAGGAAGAAGAAAAGAAGAAGGAAGAAGGAGGAGGAGGAAGAAGAAGAAGGAAGAAGAAAAGAAGAAGAAGAAGGAAGAAGAAGAAGGAAGGAAGAAGAAGAAGGAAGGAAGAAGAAGAAGAAGAAGGAGAGAAGAAGAAGAAAAGGAAGAAGAAGAAGAAGAGAGGAAGAAGAAGAAGAAGAAGAAGAAGAAGAGAAGAAGAAGAAGGAAGAAGAAGGAGGAGGAGAAGGAGGAGGAGGAGGAGGAGGAGAAGAAGGAGGAGGAGGAGGAGGAGGAGGAGGAGGAGGAGGAGGAGGAGGAGGAGGAGGAAGGAGGAGGAAGAGGAGAAGAAGAGAAGGAAGAAGAAGAAGAAGAAAGAAGATGAAGAAGAAGAAGAAGAAAGAAGATGAAGAAGAAGAAGAAGAAAGAAGAAAAAGAAGAAAGAATATGAAGAAGAAGAAGAAAGAATATGAAGAGAAGAAGAAGAAAGAATATGAAGAAGAAGAAGAAGAAGAATGAAGAAGAAGAAGAGAAGAAGAAGAATATGAAGAAGAAGAAGAAGAATATGAAGAAGAAGAAGAAGAAGAATATGAAGAGAAGAAGAAGAAAAATATGAAGAAGAGAAGAAGAAGAAGAAAGAATATGAAGAAGAAGAAGAAGAAAGAATATGAAGAAGAAGAAGAAGAAAGAATATGAAGAAGAAGAAGAAGAAAGAATATGAAGAAGAAGAAGAAGAAGAATGAAGAAGAAGAAGAAGAAGAAAGAATATGAAGAAGAAGAATCCTCCTCCTCCCTCCACATCCGAATCCTCCTCCTCCCTCCACATCCTCCTCCTCCTCCTCCCTCCACATCCGAATCCTCCTGAAGAAGAAGAAAGAATTGAAGAAGAAGAAGAAGAAGAATCCTCCTCCTCCCTCCACATCCTCCTCCTCCTGAAGAAGAAGAAGAAGAAGAATCCTCCTCCTCCCTCCAGATCCTCCTCCTCCTCCTCCGAAGAAGAATCCTCCTCCTCCCTCCACAGAATCCTCCTCCTCCTGAAGAAGAAGAGAGAAGAAGAAAGAATCCTCCTCCTCCCTCCACATCCTCCTGAAGAAGAAGAAGAAGAAGAAGAAGAATCCTCCTCCTCCTCCTGAAGAAGAAGAAAGAATTGAAGAAGAAGAAGAAAGAATGAAGAAGAAGAAGAACATGAAGAAAGAAGAAGAAGAAGAAAGAATCCTCCTCCTCCTCCGAAGAAGAAGAAGAAAGAATCCTCCTCCTCCGAAGAAGAAGAAGAAAGAATTGAAGAAGAAGAAGAAGAAGAAGAAAGATTATGAAGAAGAAGAAGAATCCTCCTCCTCCCTCCACATCCTCCTCCTGAAGAAGAAGAATATGAAGAAGAAAAGAAGAAAGAATTGAAGAAGAAGAAAGAATCCTCCTCCTCCCTCCAGATCCTCCTCCTCCTCCTCCTCCTCCCTCCAGATCCTCCTCCTCCCTCCACATCCTCCTCCTCCTCCTCCCTCCACAGAATCCTCCTCCTCCGAATCCTCCTGAAGAAGAAGAAGAAGAAGAAGAATCCTCCTCCTCCCTCCACATCCTCCTCCTCCCTCCAGATCCTCCTCCTCCCTCCACATCCTCCTCCTGAAGAAGAAGAATCCTCCTCCTCCCTCCACATCCTCCTCCTCCTCCTGAAGAAGAAGAAAGAATCCTCCTCCTCCTGAAGAAGAAGAAAGAATATGAAGAAGAAGAAGAGAATATGAAGAAGAAGAAGAAGAATCCTCCTCCTCCGAAGAAGAAGAAGAATCCTCCTCCTCCCTCCACATCCTCCTGAAGAAGAAGAGAAGAAGAAGAATCCTCCTCCTCCGAAGAAGAAGAAGAAGAAGAAAGAATGAAGAAGAAGAAAGAATCCTCCTCCTCCTCCTCCCTCCACATCCGAATATGAAGAAGAAGAAGAAAGAATTGAAGAAGAAGAAGAAGAAGAAAGAATAAGAAGAAGAAGAAGAAAGAATCCTCCTCCTCCTCCTCCGAAGAAGAAGAAGAAAGATATGAAGAAGAAGAAGAAAGAATCCTCCTCCTCCCTCCAGATCCTCCTCCTGAAGAAGAAGAAAGAATATGAAGAAGAAGAAGAAGAAAGAATCCTCCTCCTCCTCCTGAAGAAGAAGAAAAGAATATGAAGAAGAAGAAAGAATATAGAAGAAGAAGAAAGAATATGAAGAAGAAGAAGAAGAAGAATATGAAGAAGAAGAGAAGAAGAAGAAGAAGATCCTCCTCCTCCCTCCACATCCTCCTCCTCCGAAGAAGAAGAAGAAAGAATGAAGAAGAAGAAGAAGAATATGAAGAAGAAGAAGAAGATCCTCCTCCTCCTCCTCCTCCGAAGAAGAAGAAGAATATGAAGAAGAAGAAGAAGAAGAAGAAAGAATGAAGAAGAAGAAGAAGATCCTCCTCCTCCCTCCAGATCCTCCTCCTCCTCCGAAGAAGAAGAAGAAGATCCTCCTCCTCCCTCCACATCCTCCTCCTCCCTCCACATCCTCCTCCTCCTGAAGAAGAAGATCCTCCTCCTCCTGAAGAAGAAGAAAGAATCCTCCCTCCACATCCTCCTCCTCCGAAGAAGAAGACATCCTCCTCCTCCTCCCTCCAGATCCTCCTCCTCCTCCTCCCTCCACATCCTCCTCCTGAAGAAGAAGAAAAGAAGAAGAAGAAGAAGAAGAAGAATATGAAGAAGAGAAGAAGAAAGAATCCTCCTCCTCCCTCCAGATCCTCCTCCTCCTCCGAAGAAGAAGAAGATCCTCCTCCTCCCTCCACATCCTCCTCCTCCTCCTCCTCCTGAAGAAGAAGATCCTCCTCCTCCTCCTCCCTCCAGATCCTCCTCCTCCTCCTGAAGAAGAGAAGAAGAAGAAGATATGAAGAAGAAGAAGAAAGAATATGAAGAAGGAAGAAGAAGAAAGAATATGAAGAAGAAGAAGAAAGAATATGAAGAAGAAGAAGAAGAAAGAATATGAGAAGAAGAAGAAGAAAGAATATGAAGAAGAAGAAGAAAGAATATGAAGAAGAGAAGAAGAAGAAAGAATATGAAGAAGAAGAAGAAGAATATGAAGAAGAAGAAGAAGAAGAAAGAATATGAAGAAGAGAAGAAAAAGAATATGAAGAAGAAGAAGAAGAAAGAATATGAAGAAGAAGAAAGAATATGAAGAAGAAGAAGAAAGAATATGAAGAAGAAGAGGAAGAAAGAATATGAAGAAGAAGAAGAAGAAAGAATATGAAGAAGGAAGAAGAAGAAGAATATGAAGAAGAAGAAGAAAGATATGAAGAAGAAGAAGAAGAAGGAAGAAGAAGAAGAATATGAAGAAGGAAGAAAAAGAATATGAAGAAGAAGAAGAATATGAAGAAGGAAGAAAAAGAAGAAGAAGAATATGAAGAAGAAGGAAGAAAAAGAAGAAGAAAGAATATGAAGAAGAAGAAGAAAGAATATGAAGAAGAAAGAAGGAGAAGATAAAGAAGAAGAAAGAATATGAAGAAGAAAGAAGGAGAAGATAAAGAAGAAAGAAGAACATGAAGAAAGAAGAAGAAGAATATGAAGAAGAAGAAAGAACATGAAGAGAAAGAAGAATATGAAGCAGAAGAAAGAAGAATATGAAGAAGAAGGAAGAAGAAGAAAAAGAAGAAGAAGAAGGAAGAAGAAAAAGAAAGGTGGTCAAGGTCATTGGTCTAAGTGACTACTGTGAGAAGCTGTGAGATGGAAGAAGAGTTTGGAGTCAGAGCCCCTGGGATGAAATCCTAGTTCTTTCATTTACCTCTTTGGACAAACCATTAATATTTCTCAGTCTCCATTTCTTCATCTTTAAAATAAAGTGATTAAACTAGATGATCCTCAGAATCTCTTTTAGCTCTAAATCTATGGCCCATATGGTAGAGTCCTATGTCTGGACTCTCCAAATATGTCCTTCAGGTGATGAAACAGGTTCTCAAAAATAAACAGCAAATATCTATTAAAGATATTTCTGAAAAGCCTTATCATGGATTGACTTCTCATCACACAGGAAGCATACCTTAACTGCTATAAACTGCTTAAGGAAGGGGCTAAATAGCACAGTGGATAGAACACTAGGCCTGGAATCAGGAGGATCCGAGTTCAAATATGGCCTTAGACACTTAACACTCCCTAGCTAGGTGATTAGACAAATAATTTAACCCCAACTGCAAACAAAATAATAATAATAATAGCATGCATGCATACATGCCCACTTTCCTTGCTGACCACAGCTCCTTAGTACAAGGGAGGGGCAAAAAGATCATTCAAGATAGTGAAACCTCTCCTTGTCTCAACAACAACTCCAAACTTCTTCAGAATCTTGTTCTTATTCTGTGCTCAATTCAAGTTGCCTGTAACTGTAGAACCATATAATTAAAGAAAGAACCTTACCCACCATTTGGAAAAGCTAAATTAAGTGACTGTCATAAGTAGCAGAGCAAAGAGCACAAAGCTCTTTGACTCCCAAATCCCTCCTTCTTTCCTTGCTCCTCAAAGCTTCCATATATGGCCCTAAAGCCAGTTTAAACCATTTGGCACTAGTAACAGTCCTTTTCCTCCTTAAATATATCTGGTGATACCATTTAGCAAGCTGCAGTTCCAAGAGGAAAAGAATTCAATGGCCTCACCGCTGTCCACTCTCCCAGTGCTGAGCTAAGCTGGGTTTCAAATTCACTATGACTGCTGATCATACCTTTTAACTGCTTCTCAAAGAGCAATGCTAAAGTGGTGATTAATAAGGAGCAGAAGGCCTTTGTTATCCAACTTAGGCTGAGATGTAGATGGCTAAGTTTCAGATCCATGCTCCTTCCCATTCATGAGCTGTAGGGTTACTATACCAAAGCCAGTTTAGGATGGGCTACACTTCAGATTTCACTGTTACAGGAAATGGTATATTCAATGGTATTGAAATGGGGAGAGTGGAGAAGGGAGTTGTAGAATATGGGGGGGGAGGGGTTGATCTTATGGTTATAAGAGAGTTGCCTTTTGCAAGCTACCAGACTAATGAGTAGTAATGTGAAGAGACTAGGAACTAATTTTCCAACTTCTCAGTAGTTCAATGGCTACACCAAACATTAAGTAATCTGGTTTTGTTCAGTCCTTTCAGTTGGGTGTGACTCTTTGTTGCTCCATTTGAGATTTTCTTGGCAAAGATCCTGGATTTGTTTGACATTTACTTCTCTAGTTCATTATATAGATGAGGAAACAGACTAACACAATTTGATGACTTGCCCAGGATTTGTAAGTAAGTATAAGTAGTACAGTGTCTGAGCATGGATTTGAACTCAGGAAACTGAGTCTTCCAGACTTTAGGACTCAACAATAAAAACAACAACAACAATGTAGAAGGAAACTAGAAAATAATTTTCCGATTTCTAGGTGGGTCAATGGAATGGAAGAAGTAGTATACAACCATACCTGGTCCCAGATTTTTAGGGATTCAACAGGCAGCAGCATATCTCATTTTAGGCAGCTAGGGAAAATAATAGCGGGAAAAGCTCTAGGCTTAGAATTAGGAATCTCTGAATTCAAATTCTAACTGTGTGGCTACTGGTAAATCACTAGTTCTGGTTGCTTCAGTTTCTTTTTCTGTAAAATGGGGATAATAATAGTATCCACCTTTCATAGTTATTGTGAGTCTCAAGCAGAATGTGTATAAGGCATTTTGTAAACTTCAAAATACTATATAAATTTAGCCATAATAATTATAATTGTTATTTTATTATGTTGGCCATGATAGGCCATCTTAGATATCAAAAGACTGTCTGTAGGTTAAACTACACTGCTTAGAGAGCACTGAATTAGTCCTCCATTACCATGAAAATTTTGGTGACTTGGAAGTACTTGGGGTATGATGCATAGTAAAAATAATATAAATAATAATTTTCATTTATATGGTACTTTTAAAATTTATAAAGAGCTCATTTGATCTTTACAACAGCTTTGTGAAGTAGATGCTATTATTCTGCATTTTACAGATGAGCAAACTGAGACAACTGAGGTTAAGTGATTTGCCCAAAATCACACTTCCAGGAAATGTCTTAATCTGTATTTGAACTTGGGTCTTCTAGCTCCAAAGCCAGCATTCTATGTAACATGCCACCTAACTGTCTAGTAAGGGGATTTTTACATAAAGGAACTTGTCCAGTGGGCAATTGATGGACCTAGAGATTAAAGTCAAGATTCTGACATAAGTAAAGTCTTAAAACTAGAGGTCAGCAGTCTATTACTCAAGCCTAAATCCTTCTCACTGCCTCTTTGTATGCTGCCTATAAATTAAAAATGGCTTTTAGATTTTTAAATGAAGTTTTATTTAATAATCATTTATTATTAATTTATTTAATTATTAATTAATATCAAAAACCATTCTTAGTCCTCAGGCTATAGGAAAGCAGGTGGGCTCGATTCCATCCAAGGTCAGTAGTTATCTGAAGTCCCACTCTAGCCTGAGGTGATCTGGGGAAAGTCTTTGGAGGGAGAAGATAATATTTATCCTCAATTGCTGCAAATATCCTTTAAGACAAAGAGAAAGGGGCCATTAATATCATACTTTGAAAGTTAGAAGACCACTCAGAGGCCAGGTATATAATCCTATTCTCTCTTTTTTACAAATGAGGAAACTGAAGCTAGGGAAGAGCAAATGATTTGCCCCAAAGTCAAACATGTACTAAAGGTCAGGAAGATTTGAATCCAGATCCTCTGACTCCAGAGTCAGTTTCTTTCCTTCTCTGGTTTCTGTCTGTGTAAGAGAATAGTAAAACCAATTCATTGGTCAATGAATTTGTTGTTGTTATGAGCTATTGGGTTTTCCAAAGGCTAAAACACTGACACACAAAACAATGGTAGATTAGACATGTACCTACATAGTCAACACTACAGATTAACTGAACTAATCAAAAGTAGCAGCCACTACCTATGTGGTTCTGGTGCTACAGAAAAGCCAGTTTGTCTCACTGGTATGTGGCTTCATGAGTCGTGCCTGGGTCTTCAGGTTCTACTATAGGTATAGAATCTCGACTGGGTCCCTTGAGGAATATGACCTCTTGGTGGTTCTCATGAGGGAGTATGTCTGTCTGTTTGCATTATAAAGCTAGGCAACCCATCTGTTATATTAGCTTCAGTGGGACTAACTACAATAGAACAGCTTGTTAATGAGACTAGTTTTAATTGTTAGTAATTTTTTACCTTACCTGAAGTTTAAATTTGCATCTTTGTAAATTTTAATGATTATTCTGAGTTCTGCCCTCCAGGGTTCAAAACAATTCCTATTCATTTTCCCCCTTTTCCACTCCCTTCTTCCTTTCTCTCATGCCTTCTTTCCTCCCTTCTCTCTTTTTTCCTTCCTTCCACCCTTTTCTTCTTTTTTCTTCCTTCCCTTCTTTCATTTCTTTTTATAAATAATTTATTTAATTTTTAAATTTAAAATTTATTTTATTTTTAACCTTGAATTCTCTTCCTCTCACCTCTCTCTTATTGCATTGAGAAAGCAAGAAAAATAAAATCTATTGGCATATGTATAATCAACAACAGATTTCTTCATTAATTATGTCCAAAAAATATACTTCTATCTACACTTTGAATCCATTATCTTCTTATCCAAGGATGGATAACATTTTCATTATGGATAGCATGTTTCATTATAAGTCTTCTGGAATTATGATTAGAAATTGCATTGATCAGAGTTCCTAATCTTTCAGAGTTGATAGTCCTTACAATGTTATTGTACAATTTGTTCTCCTAGTCTACTTAATCACTTTGTAACAGGTCATATAAGTTTTGTCAGGTCCCATTTTCCACATTTATTCCATCATATCAAAATTTTTCATTTTCTATATGATGTCTTCAAACATTTGAGGTTATCTCTTCTTTTTTTGAGACAAGGGATGATCTGAAGGCCCTTCCCCAGTGGATAGATTGCTGGACTTGAATCAGAAAGTTCAGAAAGACCCAGTTTAAATCTCAACTCTGATACTTCACAGCTATGTGACCATAGGCAATCCATTAAGTCACTCTCAGCTTCAGGGTCCTCCTTAGTAGGACTTTTCCTTAGTAAAAGGGGGATAATGATAGCTACACTATATCCTCACATGATTGGGTTATTTATTCTGAACTCCACAAACAAAACAAAATGAACATTTCTACATACAAAATGGAACAGGAGTATATATGAAACCACAACTGTCTCTTATGTATGGTTTGCTTTCCTCTTCAAGCACACAGTAACTCCCAAAGCAACTCCCAAAGTTGTCCCACTTGTCTGTGTTTCTTTCTGGTCTTCCTTCTGGGAGGGACTGTTGTGACATTCCAATGAGATAATATATATATATATATATATATATATATATATATATATATATAGACCCTTTGAAAACTTTAGAGTTTTATATAAATGTTAGTTATTTTTATCATTGTCACTCTTTTCTGTAAATTGTCTTATTTTCCATCTCTTTTATAATGCAGTGCCAACATTTGGTATGTAGTTGGATGTATGTGACAAAGAAGATATTGGATCCCTCCCTTTTATAGAATAGATTCTTAACTTTTTTATGTCATGGATTCTTTCGGAAGTCTCAGGAAACTCATGAACCTCTTCTCAGAATAACATAAGGTAAAATATATAGGATTACCAAGAAGCCAATTATACTGAAATAGTTATCAGCCGCAATTACGACAACTACAGAAACCAAGTTTACATACACCAGGTGAGGAACCACTGTTCTGTGGGGTGGAGATGATTTGTGTCAATGACTGTGTCAGCAATCGATAGGCTTTTGGGGAAAGAAGATTGTACTGGAGCAGAAATACAAATAAGATATACTCAGCATAGAGCAGATCATGAAATACAAGAAGGGAATGCCATTCAGCGCTAAGAATAGACAGATTGTTTTTCACAGTCTACCCACAAAAGCATCCTTTAATGGCAGAGGCATATTCCCATGCCCCTTCCTTGCCCAATTGTGTCTTTGCCCAGGCTGGAGGCAAGGATGCTACTCCAAAGCAGACCTACCAAACAAGATTGGGGGAAAGGTCATCAAGTGGGTGCCAGTTCTCAGAGGATGGTGCAGGAAACAGAGCAGGTGAGAACCAAAGAAGCTAACAGCTGAATAATGGCCAGGCCAAGTACAGAGGTCACAACTCCCCAGAGGCTTCCCAAACAAAGACTTGCTATTGCTTATCCCCTTATGTTAGGGTAATTCATTGCTCTCCAGACAGCTCTGCCTTTTTGGGGATGGCTAATATGCTGGAGAATGGAAAGATGAGGGGTAACTACCTGGACAATCTTAAAGGGACTGAGCCAATGGGAAGGACTTGATGACACTGGGATTGTAGCTTCTTTCCTCCGGGAATCCCCTAAATTTAATATTTAAAGCAGGATTATGTCCACAGGGCAAATAGAGGTTCTACTCAGCAGAAAGATAAGAACTCCCTAGAATCTTCCTTGTGGTAATTTTTTTTTTCTTGACTGGGTGAAAAAGGAAATTCTTTGCCTCAGTTGCTACCTAGCCTTAATCATTGAGGGGGTGTTAGCTCAGCCATCTCTGTCTTCTAGGAACTAACATAACTCTTCAGAGGTGTCCTGGATGGACAACATTTAAGCAGATTAACTCTATCCAGCCTGATTTCAGGAAGGAAGAAAGCATTAATGATTAGGGAGACCAGAAAATGGCAAAGGGAGGAAAGGTGTTCAGGGAGTGGTCTCTCCAGGCAGGAAAGACAACCTGAGCCAATATACAAAGTCAAGAAAGGGAATGCCAAATTCAAGGATCAGCAAATAAGCTGGTTTGGCTGGAATGTTGGGTTGGTTTAGGGAATAATATGAAATAAACCCAGAAAGGGAGGTTGGAATTAGATTGTGAAGGGCTTTACAAGCCAAAGAGAAAAGCCTGTATTTATACTAGAGACTACAGACAGGCAACATAACTTTTTGAGCAAGGGAGTTCTTGTTCTTTTAGGAAGATTATTTTGGCAGCTATGTGAAATATAGTTTAGAGATGGGACAGACTGAGCCCTAGTAGGAGGCTACTACAAAAGTCTATACAATAAGTACTAAGTGGATGAACTAGGGCGGTAACCCATGTGAATGAAGAAAAAAGAAATGGATTTAATAAACAAGGTGTCCCAAAAGTCTTAGTGCTATTTTATATTATTAATAAGTTTTAAATGCACTAAGAAGTTGAGAATGCCCTGAATATTAGGAAAAGAAATCACACAAGATTTAACAAGTAATGGGTGAGGGAGAGAGAAAAATCAAGGATAATAAAGTTGCAAAGCTTGATAACTAGGCAATAATGCCCTCAATAGAAATAGGACAATTTGGAGCAGAGGTGACTTTAAGAAAAAAAAAAAAGAAAAAGTTTCATTTTATCTAGAAGATATCCAGCTGGAGATGTCTAAGAGCCAATGGATGTTGCAGGACTAGAGTTTATAAGAGATATTAAAGCTGGATATTAAGGTTTGGCAGTTAGATAGCATTATAGTGACAAGTCTGGAATCAGGAAAATTTATCTTCCTGAGTTCAAATCCAGCCTCAGACACTTACTAGCTGTATGACCCTGGCCAAGACACTTAGCCTGTATGCTTTAGTTCCCCATTTGATAAAATGAATTGGAAAAGGTAACGGCAAGCCACTCCAATATCTTTGCCATGAAAAGTGGGAGACAACTGAAACATAGAACAACAAAAAATTAAAGTTTGAAAGTCATCTATATGATAATTATACCTATTATTAAGGGATTATTGAGCTGATGAGATTACCAAGAAGCTGTAGAAAGAGAAAGGAGCCCAATACAGAGCCCACAATTAGAAATAAGACATAAAAGATGATCTAGCAAAGAAGTCAAAAATAATGACCAAAACCAGAAGGAATTGACCCAAGAAAGAGCAATGTCACAAAAAGCAGGAGGGAGAGAATCAAAACAGAAAAGTCAAGTAGGATGAAGACTGAGAAAAAATCCATGGAAATAGCAATTAAGAGATTGTAACCTTAGAATTTTAGTGGAGCAGTTAGCTTGGAAACTTTATTATAAGCAGTTTAAAAGTAGATGGGAGGCAAAGAAATAGAGGTAATAAGTATGGATGGCTTTCAGAAATTTTCCTTCTTTATTATGAACTTGAAAAACATCAATAAACATGAACATTTCAACATATAAAGAAGAACAATTAAAAAGAATGGTATATGATGATAGTGTATGTATAGTGTGGGAGGATTTTTCCCTCTCCAAAAAGGTTTCTTAAATTCAATGTGGAAGTACAAAACTAGCTTGTGTGTGTTCTCTTCTGAATTTTCCTTTACTCTGCCCTTTGTATTTTTTAATGTTTCATTGATGCTATTTTCTTTCTTTTCCTCTTTTTTTAATTGCTGATTATTACTCGCCATATCTCTCACCATATTTCCCTCCCCCTCAAGAAAAAGCCTTATTGTGTAAAAATAAAATAAATTCTTGCACTGTTACTCATTTTTTTCAGTTATATCCAACTTTTCATGGTTATATTTAGGGTTTTCCTGGCAAAGATACTGGAGTAGTTTACCATTTCCTTCTCCAGCTCATTTTACAGATGAGGAACAGGCAGAAGTGTTTAATGACTTATCCAGGATCACATAGCTACTAAGTGTCTGAGACCGGATTTGAACTCAGGAGGATAAGCCTGGCACACTGCAGATCTGGCACTCTATCCACTGTACAAGCTAGCTGCCAAAATTTTCTCACATTGATTATATCTAAAAATATTTATCTGATCTTGAACCTTTAGTCCAATACTTTTCTGAAGAAGTAGGAAATATACTGTATTGTGTCTTCTGAAGTAATGATTGATTACTACATTGGGCAGAATTCTTAAGTCTGTCAGCTTTTCCTTTATAATCATTTTAGTCATTTTATAAAGTCTTCTGATCACTTTACTCTGCACTAATTCTTGTGAATTCATCCCAAGTTTCTCTGAATCATTCCCCTTTTTCCAATTCTGTTTATTGTCTAAACTTAGATTTTAACAATTCCACTCTGCTCTTGTCATTAGGAATATTTGAAAAGATTCCATGCTATTAATTATGTAATACAATATAGGATTATATCCAACTTTTCAGTATATTTGATATTTTTGGTTGTGTGTTTTCTTGTCATCTTTTAGTATACTATATCCTAAACTTTGTTTTTCCCTTTCTAAACAATACATGTTTATGTGATCCTGTTTCTGGTTCTTTAATACCCAAACTCTCTATTTTTTTCTGTTTGTGGTATTTTTCTTTGACTAGAAGCTCTAGATTTTGGCAATTATGTCCCTGAGTATTTCAATTAAGAATTTTTTTCAAAAGGTAAGAGTCTTTTTGTTTTCATTTTGTATTTTTATTCTAATAAACCCAGGCTTTAGGAAGAAATTTTTTGAAATATGATAGCCAGATTTTGAATTGATTATGGCTTTCAGGGAATCTAACAATTCTTAAATTATCTCTCCTTGACCTATTTTCCAAAGCAATTACTTCTTATAGTAGATAGCTTAAATTTCCTTCTTTTCTTTTTCCCATTATTTTGACTTTGTTTTAATATTTCCTGTTTCCTGGTGCTATTGAGATTTACTTGTACCATTCTATTTTTCAGAGGACATACTACAGAGGTAATATTTTATATCTTCTCTTTTGGTATAATTATTCTCCTTCCATTTTTATTCCCTCAAGAACTCATTTTTTAAAAACATTTTCCTTTACTTCTTTCTTCGCTTTTGGAATCCATGTGAACAAATCATTTTTTTTTTGTTCTGAGATGCTATTTATTTTTATTGGGTAGTTCAACTTTTTCATCTGGATACAAAATATTTCTTCATCATATTCCGGATTTTTTTAGCCTCAGTTCCTGAATAAGAATGTTATGCAGAACAAAGCTCCCCTATAGTCTTGAATGGAGTGAGCAAACCCTTCCTGATTATGCAGCACTACAATCTGAATTCTGCTGCCATTGCCTTGATGTAGTAACTTATTTTTGGCTCTTTTCCCTGTCTTATTCTGCAAATTTGGACTGGGACAAGGAGCTGAGTGAGAGCTGGGATCAGATCCTGGCTTCTGCCTCAATTTCTGGCTCAATTTCAATTTCTGGAATCTCAACTCAGGTACTATTTTCAGCATTTACTTTAACTCTCTATCCTTTTGCAATCACCCATGGAGAGTGGGCTTTGTCCTGATGCGGCCCTCAAATAATGGAAACTGAGCCATTTCAAGATTTCAGGATGAATGCATTCTATATCTCTCCATTTCCTTGGGTGCTCTTCTATCCAGATGTGGATTGCTTTCAAGCCTTCTCAAGGACCCTGCCATATGCATTCCCTGTTATGGTAAAATCATCTAGGTCTCCTTGTATATTGATCTGCTAGAAATTGACTTTATCTCTTGCTCTGATAGACAAGATGAAAATCCCTCGACTTCAGGCTTCATTCAGGGTGGCTTCAGGCCTAGGTAGAGTACTAACATGTTTCTATACATCTTCTTATGTAATCTTAGATTGGAAGGAAAAACAGATTTGGAGATAGTTAAGTGGCTCTGTGCCACTTATAATGTACTTGATCTGAATTAAGGAAGATCTGAATTCAAGTCCAGCCTCAGACACTTACTAACTGCATGACTCAGTTCACTGGTCTGTAAAATTGGAATAATAACAAATATTTTTAAGGGGATTGTTGTGGATCTAATTGTGAGAATTCAAATGAGATAATATTTGTAACTCTTAAAATATTACATAAATGTTTATTATTATTGTTAATTATCATTACTGATCATGGCTTCTTTAGGTACTGTTTTCAAACTTCACTAGGAATTTCTTAAATATGTAAAACAAACAGTGGAATAGTTAAGTTGCAAAAGATGAGTGAGATGTAAATATAAAACAAAGATTGTGATTTCATGTGCAAGTTAATTTCAGAATAAAGAAATAAAAATTAAAAGTTAGGTATTTCTATTTTTTACTTCAGAATAGTGATAACAGGGGCAGCTAGATAGTACAGTGGATAGAGCACCAGCCTTGAAGTCAGGAGGACCTGAGTTCAAATCTAGTCTCAGACACTTAACACTTCCTAGCTGTGTGACCCTGGGCAGGTCACTTAAACCCAATTGCCTCAGCAAATTTAAAAAAAAAAAAAAAACAGAATAGTGATAACAGAAGATACTTGCCATCTCTCAGGAGACTAGTGAGTAGTATGGAATGAGGCATTCATGTTAAATAGGGCCATATGGCCAGTATGTTAGAATTTTTGGAAGAACTAGAAAGTGCCAGTAGTGTTTTAAAAAATCAATAAAGATGATGACAATGATACCTTACTTACATTTGTGTTGTACTTTAAGGTTTATGAAGCAATTAACCGTATATATCATTGCATTTGAATCTCACAATAATCTTGTGAATTAGGCCCTGTTAATGACCTCATTTTATAGATAATGAAAACTGAGTCTGAGAAAGTTTGTGCTTCCCCAGGGTTACATAGTTAGTAAAAGTCTGAGACTAGATTTGAATTCACATCTTCCTGACTGAAATCTCAGTATTCTCTCTACTACTAATACTCCAAATTCTCAAATCTCATTCAATATGTATGTTATTTTTAATCATACAGACCACAATCCAATGGATTCTATTTATCTTATGTGATTCTTGTTCATATCATCCCACAAATTTACCACAAGAGTTGTGGAGATGGGATTTATTTTTCTGTGGTTGGGTAAAGGAATTCATTATTGCAGGAATGGGAAGAGTCAATGACTGGAGAATGAATCAGAATAATACTGAGATCTGCTGATGAAAGCATAATGAAATCTTGGGTCACTGGGGTTGGCAGAAAAAGCCTGAAGTACTGATAAAATCATTCCTTAAGGCAAGCAGGGGAGGGAACTTAGGAGAATCAGTTCAGCTTTATACTTCCTCCCTTTATGGAGGTCATGGGTAACCTACCTTGCTGTATCCTGTCAGAAATACAAGTTATATCAAACCTCTGAGGTTAAATTTCCTCTATAAATCTGTCCATAGCTCAAGCCATTTATGCTTAACCCATTTTGGATTAGACCCACCACACTGTTCTGCCTTATAGTCTTTCTCTTTACCCTTCCCTTATACTTCATGATGTCTTTCTCTTCACCCTTCCCTTATGCCTCATGGTGTCTTTCTCCTTGTTATAGCTAACTAACTCTTTTAGGATGTTAAATCCTTCTGTGGATTTTAACCTGAGAATCAACAGTATATTTTGACCTCATGGAATATTTCCTTTCTCCTGATTAATTACTAGTTCCACTAGGGAACTTGCCTTTTCCATTATTAATTGTTAAAACCCCTTTCCTTGCTAACTATATGCTCTCTCTAACCTATTTCATATTTATCACTCATGGCGTCTGTTTTACTCCTTCATTTTGTCTGTAACCTTTTCTGGCAAAAAGAATGGTCACTGTGATTCTTCACGTGACCGAACTCCATCATTTGGTAACACTTGTTCCCTCAGTCTCATCATCTGGTGTTTGAACCGCAATCTCATCATTTGGTGTGGAACTTCAAAGACATTGGGTTGATGAATAAAAGGTTCAACCCTAATTTTTAATATAACTTTCAAGTTTTTGACCTCCCATATTCCTATGGCTAAGGAAGCATCTAGAAACCCACGCTGGGACAAGCATCAGTATGACATGGTGTTCTTGCCAAAAGGTTACTGTGTTCTGGAATGGGTCAGGGCAAACTTGTAAGAGGATCTTGTGGTCCTCAACCTAGTGAGGTGGTAGAAGGTGGTGTGCCCTTAGTCATCAGGGTGAGGGAAAAAGAGGCATGTGTTCTTGCTTCCTTCAGTCATTTGAGAGAAGGTCCTGACCATGTTCTGAATCCCAAAGCCTTAGGAAGTCTGTGGTAGAGGTAGGAGATATGGTCTGTTCTCATGCCAGCCAACCAAGGCAGCTTGGCCAGGTTATGAAGGCTTAATTGAAAGAGAGACTTTAAGGTTCCATTAAATCTTGTATATTTTATGGTCAACAATGATATGCACAGTGGGATCTCATGTTCTTTATATTTTTCAATCCAATTGTATGGCAGTAAAGACACACTTTGCAGGAGAATATTGTTTGTGAAAGTCTGCCTGAACTCTCACTAGAATTTATCAAAGATACCCTCAATAAAAATATAAAACAGTCTCATAAAGATTTTATATACAAGGAATATAAAGATAGGTTTGATATCTTCACATTTTAGATCTGATACTTAACTAGATGAGAACACTTTTGATTGAATCAAACAATCAGGGCTGAGTGTGAATAGGATCCCAATACTTCTTTAAATCAAAGCTATTGTGTAAAACAGAGTCCTACCTGAGGAATTTATATGAAAGGAAGGAGCCAATTCAGAATAAGAGGAAGAGATTGGGATTGGGATTCTGGATCCAAAAGTTTAGAACAAGGAGAGCATTTAAGCAAAGGGAGGAAAAATTCAAGGGTACTAGAGAAGAAAGACTGAAGAGAGACATTGGCTCTATAAACATATTACTGGAATGGACCCAAACAGAAGCCTCAAGAGCTCCTCCCAATCTCTATTTATCCACAAATATTAGAATATAGTCTACTGTTTTGTTACCCAGACATTTCCAGTAAAGCAAATTTTGCCTCAAGCACAAAGAGGACAGGATTAATTAGAAAAGGTATAAATGTAAGGTTTGGCTCTCTGCTCCTTGTCAATTTTCAATTTCTTATTGGGTGCCATCTCTGCCTCTCCTCTTAGATTAAAAACTCTTTGAGGGCAGAGACTATCTGATCTCCAGTTTACAATGCCCGACTATTTATAATAGTGTCTTAATAAATGTTTATTCACTAATTACAACTGAATTTAGTAGGTGCTTAATAAACGATTATTCAGGCATTATAATAACCAGAACTTTTTGTTCCCTAAAGTGAAAAAGGAGAGAACCAAATAAACCTGAAGCTTTGACCTTTCTTCCCTCCTTGCTTCCCCTTAGGCTTAAAATGAAGCTTAGTAGACTAGTAGGAAGTAATTATTGGATAGGAAAAGTTGCTGTGAGAAAATAAGGAAATGAGTTAGTAGCTTGAGATATTTTTTTCTTGATCACTTTTTGGGGAATTAAAAGGTCTTAACTTGCCCCACCTCCAGCATTTGGATTGTTCCTGATATTCATATATCTTGATGTTCTATAGTCAACATCCTTAAAAATATGTGGCTTCCAGAACGAATTTCCTTGTATACTGGTCTATTCCAGCTATGTTTCCCATCTTTATTTTCTTTAGTGCTTTTTTATTTCCTCCTACAGTACATCAGGTATTATGTTACTATTTATTACTATTAGTCAAAATATGATAGATCTTCTAACATTTAAAGAAAAAGAGTTTGTCATGGAAATCTTTGTACATTTCTCCCATTTTTCATCAGTCTCTAGTCCTTCTTGATTCATTTTTAAAAGCCCTCAGATCGACTCAGAAGTGTCATAGTCCTCTTTGAGAATGAAAGAAGGAGGAAGGGAAGGAAGGAAGGAGGGAGGGAAGGAAGGAGGGGAGGAAGGAGAGGAGGAAGGAAGAAGGGAAGGAAGGAGAGAAAGAAGGAAGGAAAGAAGGAAGAAGGGAAGGAAGGAGGGAAGGAAGAAGGGAAAGAAGGAGGGAGGGAGGGAAGGAGGGAGGGAAGGAGGGAGGGAAGGAAGGAAGGAAGGAAGGAGGGAGGGAGGGAAGGAAGGAGGGAAAGAAGGAGGGAAAGAAGGAAGGAAGGAAGGAGGGAAGGAAGGAAGGAAGGAAGGAGGGAAAGAAGGAAGGAAGGAAGGAGGGAAGGAAGGAAGGAAGGAGGGAGGGAAGGAAGGAAGGAGGGAAGGAGGGAAGAAGGAGGGAGAGAGAAGAGTTGTAGGGGAGGGAGGGAGAGAATAACCCCCAAAATATCTTGAGAGGGTTCTGTGATCCAAAAGGAAAAAAAAAGATTTTAAGAGCTTTCCCAGGTAAGGGTATCTCCCCTTCATCTAGGGCCATCTCCAATCATCCTAATCTATCTGACCCCTGAATCCAGATGGCTCTGGAGGGGAAAAGTGAGGTAGGTGACCTTGCACAGCCCTTCTGCACTTAAATCTAATTCACTTGCATGTGAGGACATCACCTTCCTGATGTCATAGTCCTCTTTGAGAATGAAGGACAAACAACATTTGATGTTCAGTATGTCCAACCATTCACAGCTCTCTCCTTGAATAAAGCATTCATGTTGTGTAGTCATGGGACTTGTGTAGCTATCAAACTTTGGTCTCTCTTTTTTCTTATACAAGAATCATTTTTTCTAAAATATTTTTTCACCATCTTGTCTAGGAAATTATTCACCAATTCCTGTCCTTTTAACAGAAGTCATTGATTATTAAAATGTAAATGTGAATTTAATTTAATTTTTCTTCTTCCTTATCTTCTGCCACATATGTTGGTACATAAACTATTATTTTCATAGAGATCTTTTTAAAATGCTTATCATTAGCACTGCAATAGAAGGGGACAAGTAGCTCAATAAATGTTTTTTTCTTGCCTTTGGATCTATAGCAAAACCAATGGTACCAACTCCTGAATCCCTCTCTAAAGTTAAACTAAGAACCCTTCTTCCACTTTGTAGAAACATTGCTTTTCTCTCCTGGTTTCACTTATAAAATCAATACTGTCAAGATTTGCTAGCAGGAAAGCACTCAAGCTGTTCTGTTATTCTTCAGTCTCACTATGTAACAGACCCACTTTCTTCTCATATCATGGTTCTTTCTAAATATTTTTACACTTACTACACCTGTGTTCAGGGTTGGGCCTGACTCTAGTCCTTTGGTAGCTTAAGCTAGATATTGTGGGCATGCCCCCATCTCTAATACATTCTTGCTCTGTGACTCAAGATAAATCACTCAATCTCTTAGCGCACCAGGTCGCTTTCTAAAACTTTAAGTTGCAGAATAGGTAAAGATCAATCTTAGTAGAGGAACTTTCTTTTGCCCCAATTAGGAAAAAAAAAACATTTGTTCCAGTAGAACATTGGAACAAAATGAGACTTTCATATATCATTCAACAATTAACAAAAAGGATATTGACTTAGCCATAGTGCAAGAAGAATATTCGATAGGTATCATCACTAAGAACCCTTTGAGTTGGTTCAGCTCAGCAAAGGTCCGTTCTTCATCTACTATGGACTCAACAGCTATTCCAGCTTTGTATCTGGGCATTGACAGAGGGAGTCAACATCTCAAGGAATGTTTCAGGATTTTTTAAAGAAAAAATAGTCTATTAATCTCTGATGGATCAGGGGGCAGAATATGCTCCTACCACATGTCATTATAAGTAATAATGAAATAATGTACATCCTGCCTACAAATATCAAGTGTTCTTCATTGCCCTTTGGATCATTCACAGTTTTGATTCTACTGAAAGAAAATAGGACATTTCTTTATGAATAGGATATATTTTCACTAGAAGAAGATGATGGATAGCTAGAAAGATAGATAGATAGATAATGGATGGATAGATTAAATCAATAGATGGATAGATAGATAGATAACTAGATAAATAGATAATGGATGGATAGATTAAATCAATAGATGGATGGATAGATAGATAACTAGATAGATAGATAGATAGATAGAGAGATGGATAGATAGATGGATGGATGAATGGATGGATGGATGGATGGATGTAGACATAGACATAGATATAGATGACTAAATTTGTGATTTCCAATGACATGGAAAGGTCCTGGTAAGGAAACTTCCTCTACTAGTACAGATCTTGATGCAACTTAATAATCTTAGAAAGTCGTCTGGGATGCTAAGAGACTGGATGACTTGCCTGTGGTCACAAAGCCAGAATGTATTTGAAGTAGAACATGAACTCAGGTCTTCTTGACTCTGAGAACTGCTCTCTATCCATATTACCTTTCATTTGATGAGTCTCTAATGAGCAGATACATTTTTGTTTCCCAAAGCTTGGCATTGTAGAAAGGAGAGCAGTCTAAATGCAGTCTTGCCTGTCCTTTACTTCCTATCAAATGCCAGTTAAATACCTAATCCAGGTATTGCAGGTGCTGCTTAATACATTTAGTACCTGGCACATAATAGAAACATTACTATGTTTACTGGCTGATTAAAAGTGAACTAACTACAAGGACTACCTATCCAACTGAATGTCACAATCTGGCAATAGACACTTTTTTCCTGTTAGTCCAGTTGTTTTGAGAAGACCCTGTAGCACTCTGGGGATGGATAAAATGAGTATAATGTCATCCTCAAGCAGGACCATCTATAGTAGTTTGCATAGAACATCCTCCATGACAGTAATCAACACTTTAGGAAGCATACCTCTCCCTGCTTTTACACCTCTACTAATATTGACAATGCATGTATTATACCTATATTGATATTGACACTTATACCTATATTGAAATTGACATTTATCAATACATGCATATACTGATATTAGAAATCAAAGAATCATTATAGAAAATTGGAGGCTTATATAGCTTCCTCTTATATATAGATTACATAGATTATACATAGCTTATATAGGTTTCCTTTCTCAAGAAATAATGTGTAATATCAATACATGCATAGAAAACTTCTTGTTAGAGACCATTTAAGGTTATGTTTTATTCTATGGATAAATGCTATCTTTCCCTCAGGATGATGTGGGGATTTGTTTTGCTTAATTATGCACATATTACAAGTGATTTTTTTTTCTTTTAATTTAAGGGGATGGGAAGGAGAGAAAATTCTTTTTTAATTAAAAATGAGATAAAATGGAAAAACACATGTTATTCTGTCATCATCAATCAATTAACCACAGTAGTATCTTTAAAATGCCACATATTTCCATCAATTGTGGGATCATGAAGATGTATTCTACAGCAGGAAATCATTAGCAAAAGTCAAAGAGCTTGTATTTTAAACCACTATTGTTCAAGGATTCTATCTTTCCATTTGGCAAGGCCAATTCTTTACTAAAATGATTTCTAGGTTTTTTTATTAGTTTTTGCCCTCCAATTTAAAAAAAACTTTTTCTATCAGTTAAACTAACTTAGGTCATAGTCATAATCTATGTCAATCTCTGCTTTTTTATCCATTTCTCATTTTTGTGTCAGTAACCTATTTAAACATGTCAGCCATCTTAATTGCAAGGTATATTTTTTGTTCATTTTAATTTTTATAATATACTATTAGTTTTATTTTTCTGCATAAATCTATAGTAACAGTATCTATGTAAACTAGTCCTCTAATTCTGAATTGGTTTCCACATTAGTACCTAGTCATTTCCTGTCAATTAGGATATATTAACTTTATTTTGTTGTTCTTATTTTATGTGTCTATCCTGTACAAAGGCTTTCACCTCATTTACTAAAGAATAACTTCTTTATAGCCCTTTTTTATTTCTTGATCCTGAGTCATATTTTCTGACTGGTTTTCCTTCACCTTCTCCTGCTCCTCCTTTTGCATTGAAGTTGCCAAATATTAAAGTAATGTGAATTTTATTTGGATGTATTATTGAGTTATTTGTAGAATATTTTTACATTCTGATTTTTTGCAACTGATATTGGCATACAAGTTACAATGTCTTTAAGGTTCTGTTTTTTGCTTCTTATGCTCATCATCAGCAATGAATGAGTACAAGATAGGAAGACCAAATATCACATGAAATGATACTTCTTATTGCCTTGGAGTGAGAACCAGTTCTACCTCTAAAGAGACCCCCTGGGCTGTCTTTCCAATTAACTGCAACTTCTTTATTTGGATTGCATTTATCATGAGGATGCCAATGTTGATATGATTCAGATTCTCTGGTAGGATGTCATCTCCTTGGCTGTTAGACAAAGATTTCATATTAGAGTATCAACAGTTAAATGAATGTTTATAAGCAACCTAAAAACTGCATGATTTTTAGCAGCCTCTGCCCTCTTTTCCAAAATCCTGCAATTGTTCACATGGAAGAAGGAGCTGAACTGTTCTTCACTGGAAAATAAGCAGAATTTAGAGATAACTTTTATACTGCATTAGTACCCCCATATGATGGCAGAAACCTAGAAGAATGCCCTTAGCATGCTGAATAGATCTGGAGAGTATTTACAGAAAGAACGTCAGGGAGCCATTCAGAAAGAAGACTTAAGTGGATTGCCACCTACATTTTTCAAGGGAATCCTCAAATCTATGACATCATAACTTGAATTGGAGAATGATTTCATTTGGATGAGGGATTGTTGGGAGAGGAGGGCAGGGGTAGGCAAAAGAGATTAGGTTAAATTAATAGGAGTTAACTTGCCTAGGGTCACACAGCTAGTGTCTGAAGCCAGATTTCAACTCTGGTCTTCCTGACTCCATGGCTAATGCTCTAACCACTGCACCACTTAGCTGTCCCAAATGATTTTCTTTTTAATAAATAGATTTCATATTTTCTCAGTTAGCTAGCAAGTCTCTTGAAAGTAGGTCTATGACCTGTTATTTTTCTCTTTCTAAAGAGGCTAATATTGTGCTTTGCATAAAGTAAGTGATCAATAAACATTTATAGATATTTCTTTTTTTCTTAATAATGATCTGATTAGGAAAAACATAAGAAAATAGACTGCCATATGGTTGGAATTTAAAACAAAAGAAAGAAAAATGCTTGTTTTTCTAATGTATTCCCAAAATCATAGCATCCAATAATAATAGTCTCAAATGGAGAATCTCTCCAATGGATCTCTGCTAGTGAGAAGGGCTCAGTATTTATTCCAGAAAAGTCTCTGCATGGAGTAATGTTCTGGTCACTCCTCCCACAGCCTAGTTCCCCAGAGCACAGTTGCTAAATATCCTTTCAAGGTTCTAGGGATTGTCTTCACTGACTGGAAAGTATCTTTCTAATACTTTAGCTCACAGGCCTCTACTAGTGTGCTTTTTGTCATGATCATCAGCAAAATCAATTAGTCAATCAGACAATAAAATTTTTAAAGGTATTTATTAAGTAAGAACAGCTAGTAGAAAACATTTTTCTAAAATTCTGTGACATATTTTTCCCACCAGGGGAAAGTGAGTTTAAGGTTAGAGAGCACATATAGCAAAAAATAACTCAGCCCGTGGTTTCTGGAAGTCCTTTTCCCTTAGTTTGTGTCTAGTTTGATCTTGGTTCCTAATACAGACAATACTGTTCTTCTTTATGTTCTAAGGACACTTCTAGATCCCTCAACCTTTTGAAGTTCATGACCAATACAACTTTTGTCAAGATGGAGGGTAAGGGGAGAGACAGCTAAGACAGAGTTTGAGGCTTTCCATCACTCCAGTACTTCCTTTTACTACTAAGCTACCAGTTAGTGAAATAATAAATTCCAAACTAACTTGCTGGTTTTATAAAAGTTCTACAAGTCATGACCAGTTCTTTTCAAATAATTGAAATCCTGTGCATTGTCATTCCATTTCATATAATGGCTTTCAAGTACTTCTGAATTGATAGAGAACTTTTACACCTAGTCTGAAGTCTATAAGTTGATCGATAGAGTTAACAGAGCAGTTCTCTCTGAGTAAGGTATCAGGGCATAGCATCTTGTTAGTTACTTTCAATAGGGCTGGGGAAGGGGAGAATTGATTGACTCAATCCACTCTCACCCTTATACCTATGAGGGAAAAAAACTAATTTAAATCAAAATCTTGGTTGGAATTACATTAACTTTTTTTTAAAAAATGTTTGGCAGATTAGTTTTCAAGGCACTATACTTTTTCTCCAAAGTATTTTACTTGTAATTCAAATGAATTGTCATCAAGTGGGTGGTGAAGTCTTATTTATGGTGCCATTGTTTGAACAGCTATTCTTCTTATAGGTATTGTTAACTAAGAGATAAATATTGGCATGCTATTTTACTAATGCATTTAAAAACTATAAAAATAGAATTTTTATTAAAATGTACAAGTATAAACAATAGTCAATGTTGCCAATCATTTATTTAAATAGTATATGTATTTAAAGCATGCTTTGTAAAAATATGAATACTTGGGTACAATTAGGTTGATTCCCCACTAATCTTTAACCATTGAAACCCATTTATCGGTCCTAAAACTTTGGAGCTGTAAAGGACTTCAGATACTGGACTATAGAAGTCATATACTATAGAAATTATGTACTATGTACATATATATACACCCATACACACATAGAGAAAAAGCACTGTATATGTGAGTGCATATGTATATACATATATGCATATATATGTATACACACATATATGTATATTACTTTCACACTTTCAATAAATAAGCATGTATATGTGTTTATATATATATATATATATACATTTATACACACACACACACACACACATATATATATAGTATATACATCACAGAGATCTTGCCTTAGAGTTCACAAAATTTGGATTTAGATCCCACCTCCAACATATACTCCATAAGCAGGCAAATTCCCTAATCTCTTGGTGTTTTCACACAACCTTCTAAGACCATACATAAATTGCAGAGTGGACATCAATCCGAATTTGTAGAAATAACTTTATCATTAAGAGTTCTCTCTAACAATGAAATCACAGATCTAATATCTTCTGAGCCCATATATTTAAACAAAATGTCATTAGATTTTTAAACAGTAATATAAAATGGTTTCTCCACCATTAAACTGAAAGTCTTCAAAACAGAAATCATAGTCAAGTATGTTAGATATAGACACTTGGTCCCACAATGTTCCCTTACAGAAAAGGATCACAATAGAAGAATCCATTCTTGTAAGGTGCGACAGCCTGAAAGTGGGCAGCGTTGGGAGCTTGAAGAGGAGACGAGACTAAAGACTGGTGGGAGGACCAGACAGAAAGAACGAAGCTGTAAGAAATAAGACATGAAGATAAATGCTAAAATTAGTGGTCTTATAAAGAAAGCTGATCTACTTAAATTCAACAAAGAAAGAGCTCACAAATGGTCTTGATAACAGAACCAAATAGACTTTTGTCATGGAGTAGGAAAAAGTGCTCATTTTGTTGGGGGGATGAAAGGGTTTTTGAATGTTGCACCCTATGGACATTCAGTAAATCAAGAAATTTTTGACAGACAAGAGCCAGGAGAAGAGGTCATAGAGGAAAGAGTAAGAGGGCACAGTGAAGGAGAGAGTTGACCACATTTCAATGGTGAACGTGTTGCTGATGGCAAGAAAAGCAGAAGTGTCTGTCAGTGATACCTGATCTATGAGGTAGTTAAACCTTTCTTTGAGCTTTTACAGCCTTGGGCTCTCTCTCATAGCTCACAATAGGTGGATATACTACATAACGCCCCTGGCTGAGACTCCTATTTCTGCATTGCCAAGGGGTCATATTGACCATTTTCCTATGGATCATACCAACAAATTCTTCATCTTTCTAGAATGAAAAACATAAAATGAAGTCACTGAAAACTTCATATTAATTAAAAAGTCTTAATAGCTGGTACTTTTGCAATATACAAAGTACTTTCCTCTTGTGAACTGGGTAGTCTGATATATATTTTTTTCTAATAGAAAGAGAAACACAAACTCACAAAATGAGGTGATTTGTCTATAATTACCCAAAAAAGAAGTTGTAAGCCCTGGGACTTAAACCTGTAACATCTAAATCATTAACTAGGGCTTTCTCCATTTTGTACATCTTCATGGTAACTTTCTCAAATACAACATAGTCCCCTGGGCTATTTCATAGTTTCCTATTTAACAACTATTCAGTCTTTTTGAGTATAACCTAGACATCTCCCAGATGGCCATAACTTATTGGCCAGGATATCCATTTGACAATCTGCACATCCTTAACCAGATTGTCATACTTAATCTAATACTCTGGGCAAGAAAAAAAGAATTTTATTTTTCTAATAAAAAGAAAAGATTGGTTTGATGTGCATAAAGTCTAGAGCAAATTTGATTGTCTGTAATCTTTATAGGCTTCAATTCCATTCAACAAATTCATAGTGAGTCCCTACTCCAGATTAGGGTCATATTTTATTTCTGGGTAGTAATGCTTCTGATAGAGGATCAAAGGAGCCTAAATCCAAAGTTAAAAGGAACCAGAAAGACCATCTAATCCAAACTCTTCTTTTTTTTTAATAGATGAGGAAACGATGCCTTAGGTGTTAAGCTACATATCCAAGATCACATAGATAATAATTGTCAGAGACAGAATTTGAACTCAAGTTCTCTGATTTCTCTGATTCGTTTAATAATATCCTGTTTTGTCTAATTCTGTAATCTGTCTGTGTGTTTTTCTATCTATTTATAACTGTCTGTCTTTCTGTGTGTTTGTGTATTTATGTCCCTGTCTATCTTTTTCATCTCTTTATTTATATCTGTCTGCTATCTTCTTATCTATTTGTGTATCTACCCATCTTTTTATCTATCTACATAGACATATATGTGCTATCTATATATTATATATAGTATATACACACATATGTGTATATTTCTCTGATTGAGACTGTCATAGATTACCATATACATGCCTGTATATATAGATATAGATATATATAGATATATGTACACATACATATACACATGTTTATATGCATCTATATATATTATGGTATATATATAAACTGTCATATCAGAACCTGGCATAATCATCTCAGCAAGCAAAACATTCTTAATATAAAAAGCAAGGGCTAGGCAGAGATTTTCTGAAATTTCAATTTCAATAAATTGCAAAGTTCATAGCAATTCCTGTTTTCTCTCCTCTTCTAGCATCTTTGGGTTTTCATTTTAGAATTGGAATATCAAAGAAAAAGGCTCTTTTCCTCACATATACTTTATAATTCAATTGCTTCAGTATTTCTAGGATATCTGGTTTCATCCCTGGTAATCATGTTCCTCTATGATTTAGTCAATGGCTTAATTATTTTGGGGGCCCAAAAGTTTCAACCTAAGTAGTAGATAGTAGTGTTATGTACTGGGTAGCATACAGCAGCTGAAACCAGGAAGATCGCGGTCTGGAGACATCTCTGACACAATCTTAATGACTCTGTCTCCTCTTCTATTAATCGAAGAGGTTGGATTAGATGGCCTTGAAGTTCTTAATTAGTCCCACATCTACAATCTTCTGACTGTGACCCTCTGGTGATAAACTTCACACATATTTACTTGGATCCCCAAACCACAGATTCCTCATACACAGCATCCCTCATATGTAATATTGAATGTGTGCCTTTTCACTGGCTACCTCCCATGCTGAAGTACACAGCTTCATCTGACCTCCTTGAAGACTCAGCTCAAATCCTAACTTCATCAGGACACCTTTCCTATTTCTTGCTATGTCCACCCCATCTTATTTCCTAACACCTTCCCTGCTGATGTTACATTCTATCTATTCTGTATCTATCCTGAATGTACATAATCGTTTGTATTTTGTTCCCCTCATTCAAATATGAGCCCCTTTGACAGAAGGGACTATGCCTTTTTTTATCACTAGGACTTAGCACAAAGTCTGGTGCACAGTGGTGCTTAATAGATGCTTGTCCACTGACTGACTGACTGTGGATACATTCCATCCACCTATTCTACTAAAAGCCTTACCATACAGAAGCCAGATAGTCTGCTTTATGCTGATATAACCTTTCAGAGAATCAGGGGTCACTCCCATGCCAGGGTAAGTCAGCAGAACAAGATGTTTTTAATGAGGAAAAACTCAAATAGAATTGGGAAAATGATCATTCTTTCTAGATTCCTTCCCCACCCAACCACCCTCACGTAATTCTTTGACTCAAAATCTAAAGTTGGTTGCTTCAGATAATAACAACACATTCCACTGACTCAAACTGGGTGTGTTTGAACACTAGCTGTACAAAGCTAGTGAGCCAAGGAGTCTCCTGCCCAGCCTTCCAGCTAACTGTTCATTCCAATGAGGGAAGACAGTTTCCACGAGTTGGGATGTTATTGCTTCAGTTGCTCTGGTTACCAATCCAAAAAGGTAACAGCAGAATTATTAGTAGAATAGTGAGGAAAACAATCTTTGAATCTAGAACCTTTCTACCCAAAGTTTAGATTACAGGTATATTGGATCATCTTCTCTTTCTTTCTTTTTTTTAAGAGTTGCAAGCAGTGATTTTCTAGGGAATATTTAACAATCAGCTCTCCAAAAAAAGAGAATATTATTTTTAAATGATTCATTTTAAAGCTTGATCTGCATTATTAACATTAACATTTTCTCCATCACTTTCTTAAGTCCAGATAATCAACAAAACAATAAATCAAGACCTGATTTATATATTTAGTGCTGACTTTCTAGGTATAAAGGCTCATAAGGAAAAATATAACAATCAGCTCTCTTAGGCTAGTTCCAACATACTACTTGGAGCAAGTCTTTTAAAAATCACTTCCTATTTTGGGGTTAATAATAATAATAATAATAATAATAATCAGCACTTAATATAATTTGGAGCAGCTAGAATCAGGAAGTGCCAGAACTAGAGTGAGGAAGACTTCTTTCTAGTTCAAATCTGAGCTGTGTGACCTTAGGCAAGTCATTTGAACTCAGGAAGATGAGTCTTCTTTACTTCAATCTTTGATGCTCTGTCTACTATTCCACAAAACTATCCCTATCACAAGCTATCGTCTTGGTTCAAATCTTTGTTCTGTCTCCTATAAACTTTCTAATATTTGGCTATCCTGGGCCTCTCCAGGCAAAATGATGGGGTTGGACTAGGTCACAGATGTCAAACTCAGGTGTAATTGAGAAATGTTTAACAAAATAAATATACAATATACCCCAGCTAATGTCAATTTGTGATTTTCTAAGTCAGTACAAAGTTGTGAGGATCCATTTCTATTTCATTTTGATACCATTGAACAGTATGAACCTTTCAGCTTTAAATCTATGATTGATTTAGGAGATGATATTATAATCCACCAGCCTAGTCTGGTCCTTGACAAAATTAAATTAGAAATCCAAAGCTCCTCCCAGCAACTGCCTCAGCCCTTCCACTTATCCCTAGTTCTTCCATACCTCAATTTTCATCCTTTCAGACTCCACAGACCAATTTTAGGCATATGAGAACAGAAGCAAAGGCTTTCATATGATTAATCAGTATAGGTACACTGTCTCAAAAGCCAGATGAGTGAAAACTTAGATTCTAGCCACTTCTGGGCATTCAGTAGCTTCTCAGAGCAGTTGATTCTATGTACAGCATACAAGTGAAAAGATGCCAATAGAATGTAATCATGCTTTGTTCTACTTTTATAGACCCGACATCAAATCCCCAAATTCATCTAACAGTCAAGCTTGCTGCTGTATTTCTTTTTTGAAAAGCCTTCCCAGCATCCTAGGCATTTTATTATTACAATTTTAAGGAAAACTGAGGGGGAGGGGAATGTTGGAGCAGCAAATCTATTTATCTGAGACTAGCAATGCTGACGGTTTTATTTATAACTGCTATGATATTATCATACTTAAACTGTTTTTTGTATTGTTTATTTTTCTAAAGCATTTGACTCAGTAGAGCAAAAGGTATTCTTAAACAAGGAGATCATGCTTGTATTAAGACCATTCTTTGATTAATGAAGCCATAGAAATAATTCTATTCAATGTCTCTCTGTTTGTAAAACAAAGAGATATAAGCTTCTTGGATATGATTGTCACTGTCACAAAAGAACAAACAGATGAAAAAGTACTTATTAAGCACTTAATATGTTCCAGGCACTGAGTTAAGTGACTGGGCTTACAAATACAAGTAAACAAGATAGTTCCTGTCCTCAAGGACTTTACATTCTAATGGGAGAAAACACAATTAATGGAGATCTGGAAAAGGGGATAAGGGCAAACAAATGAGGCAGCCTGGTTTAGAAGATGCTTGATTCTAGGTAAGATAAGGCTAAAACTCACCAATCACAATCCAAGGTTTCCCGGGTAGAGTCCAGGTTCTGATGGGAGAGTCTTGAGGAGGATAGATAGAGCACAAGTGGCAAAGCCTGGAAATGGTCAGGAAGTGATATGCAAATCTAGGTTTAAGCAGGTTTAGATCAGTTCCAAAAGCAGAATCTAAGTGATCTATATGGAAAAGGGATTCTGTGGAGGTATGGAGATCCATTGTTATATTTCTGTTATATATGGAGGTCCTCCTGTTAGAAGATGATATTGGGTTGATTATATCAAGACCCTTCTTAAGGGCCTTCGTAATGAAATATGATTGAATTCTGAAAATAATTATACAGGTAGGTAGCACAATGAATAGACCTCTGGGGCTGGAATCAAGACCTAAAATCAAATTCAGCCTTTGACTCTTAGTAGCTGTGTGACTTGGGCAAGTCACTTAAGTCCTGTTAGCCTCTGTTTCCTCAAGTATAAAATAATGATACTTAATAGTGTTTCTATGCCAGAGTTGTTGTAAAGATCAAATGACCTATTATAAAGTACTTAGGGCAGTATCTGATACATAGTAAGCACTATACAAATGTTAGCTATTATTATTTTAGCTAATATAAAGAGATTACCCAACAATCTATATGAGGAAAACTAAATGAAAAATACCTATAGCTATTTGACCTGTCGACTAAATTGGTACATTAGTACTTATATTTGAGGGAGGCATTGGAGATGGACAATGAACTAGAGTTAAAATTTAAAAAAAAAAAAAGAAAAGAAAAGGAGCAGTCTGGATTGCATTTAAGAAATTTTACAATGCTTTTGATGACTTTGAATTTCTCCAAAGCACAAAAAAAATTAGCTTTTCATTACAAAATTTTTATGTAATGATATATAATTGCAAGTCTTAGAATACCATAATCTTTGGGGATTTGAAATTTCCTGTAGCCCAAAGACTACTGGGGAGATACATGGTGGGCACTAACATATGGAAGTGTTTTTCCAGTGAAAACCTGTAAAAGTAATAAAAGAAATTAAAGAAATGTATAATTAGAAAAGGATGCAGGCCAGTCAAGCAGAGAGAGAGAAATGTAACATATAGATAATTAATACCTTGTGATAGGAGCAACAGTCCACCAATATAACTTCTCTTTTCCCATCCACATCATGAGAAACCTTTACCTGATAGAAGACAAGGCTATTCCTAAGATGTGATTGACCTAGGCAACTGAGCTTGACTTCCTTGAAACAGATTCCCCCCTGGCCTTCTTCCAACTCACAGATAACATGAGACTGGCCTAGGACTAAGCTGACCCTGAAACTTGATTGACCCTGGCTATCCTAATTCACCTTCCTCATCAACTTAGGATTTAAGAATCCTACTCACATGGAGTCTAGGTCCCTTAATGTTGCTGGGAAAGTCACCTCCCTCTACCCTGTTGATCAGATGTACATGGATAGATGAAGGGGGCTAGCTCCAGAATACTAGGTGCTACTGCATCTTTGTTGCATATTTTTGCTGTGATAGGGCAAAGTTAAATGTTCAATGACTTGAGATTGCCTCATTTTATGCCCAAATCAAACCCAAATAATATACCTACAAAATATAAAAAGATCTGGAAGACATATGTGGTAGAATGTCTTAGAATCAACTTAGATTAGCTCATTATAGCTATATTTTAGTGTGAATATTTTCACTTAGTCAAATCAGCAAAGTCTACAAATCAAGGCTTGATCATTGTTTTATGGATTATCTAGTCTTAAGAAAGGGATGGAGAAAATGTTATTAATACAGATTAAACAATGGTATGTCCTGCCTTCAAGAGAGTAAGTGGGTAAATATTTTCTACCATATACGTGAATAAAATCTCTACATATAGAAAAAATACAGTTGAGAAACCACATAGGTTAGAAAAGGTGGGTGTGTTTTGATCAGCACTAGGAAAGGGATGGTCTATATCAAAGAATTCACCAATCCATTTTTGGCTTCCAACTGGCTGAAAGTTTCTATAATGGATTTATAGTTGTTGTTTTTTAATTACAAAAAAGCAGTTGATCTAATGGATCAAAATGCTGTCTTATAGGCTTTCCTCCAAAAAAGGAGTCTTTTATGTATATGTTAAAAATCATCCAAGTTTCTTCTATAAATGCAACCACAAAGATAACTCTGGCAATGACTCGGATTATTCAGTATAAATGGCATTGTTGCCATTAAACTTATTAAAGTTTTTGCTTTTATGAGATTAAGAGTACTTAGCTAGGCAATCAATACACAGGGGAAGTTAAACATTGTCCTGACCTCATGTCAGTTGTTGCTTTTTCTCCTCTATTACCAAATTCTAGTTTTTAGAGCATAGAGTCCTAGATTTGTTGCTGAGAGAGATCTTGAAGACCATGTGGGTCAACCAATTCACTTTATATATGAGGAGCTTAAGACCTGACAGGAATAAGTTGCTTGAACAAATTCTTATAGGTAACATATATCAGGATTTGAACCCAGGTTCTTTGAATCCAGAGCTAGTACCTTTCCCTTTGGACAACTCAAGTGCCAAAAGACTGTGACTAGATTTTGTAGACCCAGATAATGTTCCCTCTTCATTTCCACAGGGCAGGCAGGAAGAAACTAGCAATCTCTCTCTCCATAGAGTTCTACTTAACCAGATAAGTCAAAAACAGGACTGTGCTTTAAATCCCATGAAAGGAGCCTTAGGAGCCAAACAATCCCATACAAAAAAAAGTAATGAAGGGGACTGATTTGAAGATACTCTGAGTCTCAATCTATCATCTCTAAAATGATACAACATTCTCAGGCTCTCAGAGAACAATGTAGTCAGTTGATCATCAGCACAAATAAAATTCTGATGTTGTCTTTTACCCATTGCCTTCAATCAATTCCTTGGGCTATAATTGAAGGTAGCTGACCCCAGACTGCTGTTCTGCATTTCTCCCTTGTTTATACATTTACTTTCTATCTTGACAGCTTTCATGCTATTATGGGGGGCACGTCTACTTTCATCTGTATATGGTTCTGTTAACCTGAGTTATTGGTACCCTCCAGGGGTTTTCAGCCTATACAGAAGTATATTTTTATTAGATTGATTATTTGGACTGCCAGACAACATATTTTATTACTTGTCCCATTCTGCTGTACTGGGATTTGTCACCTTATTGTATTTGAGTCTGAACTCAGAAAGTGGGTGTTTGTAGGTGATGTCCTCAACACCTCCCACTTGCTGAATCTGGAAAGTCAGAAGAACTAACAGACTGACTAATTTCTGTCTTTGGATCAAATTGACCAACTTCTGTTAGCACTCCTTCCCTTCATTGTCACAAGATGCTAGCCAATGTTCTCTAGGCAAAATCTGGAAATTGCCTACAACCCATTCTTCTGTCCTAAAAGTCTCTGATGCACCCAATCAGCCCAGATGAAATAATATATCAACAAACATTTATTGAATCCTAATATATGTGCTATGTACTGTGCTAGGAACAAGTACAGGCATACTCTTGTTTTATTGTGTTTCATAGATTTTTTTTGTCTTTTTTTTTTTTTTACAAATTGAACATTTACAACAACCCTACATCAAATAAGTCTATTGGACACATTTTCCCAGTAGTACATACTCACATTGTGGATTTTTTGGTAACATTTTGGTAATTTTTGTGATATTTCAACATTTTTCATTATTATTATATGTTGTAGTGATTCATGATCAGAGATCTTTGATGTTTTTATTATGATTATTTGAAGGTGCCATGAACTGCACTCATATAAGATAGCAAATATTTTTAATATTATTTTATTTTTCCAAATACATGTAAAGATAGTTTTCAACATTCATTTTTGTAAAACTTTGTGTTCCAAATTTTTCTTTCTCCCTCCCCTTCACTAAGATAACAAGAAACTTGATATAGGTTAAATATACACAATTCTTTTAAACATATTTCCATTTTTGTCATTTTATGCAAAGAAATGAAAAAAAAAGCAAGCAAAACCAAATAAACAACAACGACAACAGCAAAAAGGTTAAAACACTATGCTCTTATCTACATTCAATAGCCATAATTCTTTCTCTGGGTGCAGATCATATTTTCCATCCCAAGTCTACTGGAATTGCCTTGAATCACCATTGTTGAAAAGAGTCAAGTCCAGCACAGTTGATTATCAAATAATCTTATTGTTACTGAGAAAAATAATTTATTTTGGAACCCTACTTTTTCCAATCAGTTCTATATATAAAGCCCCAGAGCTGTGAGCTGCAGATTCTAAGTTCATTTGCTTAACTATAGGAAGTTAGCTAAAGACCCTTTGGCCTTATGATGATAACCAAGTCCAGCTTGGTAGAGGTGACAACTACATGGAAAGTCCTCCAAAACATTTTTGTACCTCCAGATCAATAATTTACCCAATAGGAGCAGATAACCATCTTATAATCCCGTAAGTCATTGACTGTGACAGCTTGTATCATTTTCTCCTGCCTAAATTAAGGAGAAGCCTGTTTATCTTATATGGAGTTATTCCTTGCTTCATCCAACTTGTGACCCTGTTGATATATTATTTTGCTTATTCAGTAGAATTATTCTGTATTTTTGGTATAGCTGTTCTAGAATGATTATGTATCTAGCTCTATAAAATAGGGCTTTGGAAGGAGGTGGTATCTCAGATTGTGAAGAAGATCTGGGGTCCATTCATTACAGAGGACAGTCTGTCTTATTGTAGGTGGGATAATTTTAATCTCCGCCTTACTATGGAGATTACTTAATGTCTTACCTTACTTAATATTTTCTTGGTTCTGCTCACTTCATTCAGCATCAGTTCACATAAATCTTTCCAGGATTTTCTGAAATCTGTATGTTAAAAATGATAAATTTAATTGATATATGTTGAATGTGTTCCAGAGACAGGCTATTCTTGTATTTCTCCCTCTTCTTGGGCCTTCCTATTCCCTGAGACACAGCAATATTAAAATTAGACTAATAAATAACCCTACAATGGCCTGTAAGTGTACAAGTGAAAGAGTTGCCATGTGGAAAACTAGACTGTTGTCTTATTTTAAGAAACTGCAATAGCCACCTCAGCCTTCAGCAATCACCCTCTCATCAGTCAGCAGCGATCAACATCAAGCCAAGACTCTCCACCAGCAAAAAGGTTAAAACTTGCTGAAGTCTCAGGTGATGGTTATCATTTTTAGTAGTTAAGGATTTTTAAATTAAGATATGTACATTGTTTTGTGAGCATAAAGTTTTGACTCACTGAATAGACAACAGCATAATGTAAATATAACTTTTACATACACTAGGAAACCAAAAAATTCATGTGACCTGATTTATTGTGGTACTCACTTTATTGTGGTGCTCTGAAAGCAAACCCTTGATATCTCCAAGGTTTGCTTATATGAAACAATCTCTCTCCTCAAGAAGCATTCTGTCAGGAGAGATGACATATATGTGAATAATAATTAAAGAATAAGGGAGAGAGATTGGACCTGTGATTTCATTATTATGTGGAAACAAATACCACATGTAAAAAACAGTCAAAAGTTCAGTTTAGTTCAGCCATGGAGTTATGGAAGGAGGACATAACGAATCTGGAGAAATAAGTTAGGTCCAAGTTATAAAGGGCTTCAAGAGCCAAAAAGAATTTGTATTTTATCCTAGAGACAATAGGGGAGCCATTGGAGTTCATTTAGTTGAGGTATAATATGGTTACTTAAGGAGATGGAACTTAAGCAACTGTGTGGAGTACGAACTAGAGTGGGAATAAACCTGAGGCAAGGAGGACAGTTAGAAAGCCACAGCTATAATTTGGGACAAGGAGAGCCTGAGCTAAAGTGATTGCTGATTGAATAATGAGGAGAGGAAAGATGAGAGACATAGTGTGGAGTTAAAAACAGCAAGATAGCAACTGAATTCTAGTTAGAACTCAGAACTCTTTGAAATTGTTCCTGGGACTGCAGAGGAGGGAAAGGGGAGCATCTTCCTTCAGTAAGTATGCTTTTAATATTATTTCTGAGAGTAGTTACAGAATAGAGAGCTTAATTACAAATGGATAATTGACAGGAGCATATGATCTCATACTCAGATCCTCCCCCACCAAATATTTTCCAAACAGACTTTTCTCTAGATTAGTTTCCAAGAAACAAATTTCTAGAGGTAGCTTCTTCTCATAGAATTTCAAAGCACAGTTTGGGCAGTAATTATATCTAGGATCACTGAATTTCTGTACTGTATTTATCTGGATATAGGTAGCCGCTAAAAATGCACAAGACCCCTGAAATGAGTTTTTGTTGTTGTTTTACAATCATGTCCAATTCTCTGTGACCCCATTTGAGGTATTCTTGGCAAAAGATAATGGAGTAATTTGGCATTTCCTTCTCCAGTTCATTTTCCAGATGAGGGAACTGAGGCTAGTAAATGTCTGAGACCAGGTTTGAACTCAGGAAAAGGAGTCTTTCTGATTCCAGGCCCAGTACTCTATTCACTGTCACCTAATTGCCTGAATGAGAGCTTTTAGAAAGGGAAAAATGCATAGGAATATAGTTAAGAATCTTTCAGCTTTCCTTCAGTTTTATATGTCAAATTGAGAGAAAAATTATGGCTTGTAGTCTGACCAATTTGGTAAATGTGTAGCAGTAAGGAAACATTAGCAAGTGGAAATAGAACACTATCCTTCCTCCTTCAATTTGTTTGTAAGTAATCATTTTCCAATTTGTATCATACTTATTTGTGTGTTGTGTAGAATCCTTCATTCCACATCCACACCCACACCCCTCATCAGACTGTAAATTTTTTGAGGGTGGGACAGAATTGTTTTCCATCTTTTTCCCCCAGTGGCTTAACATGAGCTTGACACAATTTTTTTTTTTGGACCAGATCTATGATTTCCTTGATATGGGGAACTCCCTCTAACCAATGCAGATCTATGCTTTCCCTGAAATATATAGTCTTATTTCATTGGTTGTAGTGCTGAGAAGTAAATGACTTGGCCAGTCACATAACTAGTATGTTTTAGAGATGGAATTTGAATCTAAGTCCACCTGGACTTCAATCCATGATCCCATATTGCTGTCTCTTAATTATTCAATAAAGGCTTAATAGAAGTCTGTTGAATTGGTTACAACCATGAAATAAAGAAAAGGGGCATACCCAAGTAGGGTAAAGGAAGCTAGTGTCCATGGATCTAGACCAACAGGAAAGAACTATATTGTGAAGTGCATGTGAAGGAAGATAGGGCAGTAACCAAAATTCCAAACAGGAAATCACTGGGGATGCGATAAGTAGCAACTGGTCCCCTACAGAAAAGGGACAAGTCTAAAAACACTGAATTCCAGGCTAGGAAATCTTGATGTTTGAAAGAAACTATCAGAGAGTTGAATAGACTAGTAGCTTGACTGGGGGGAAATTTTTTTTACTATATTTTTGACTAATTTTTGGCTAACTTTTACTATATTTTAGGTTATATTTGATTTCAGTTTTCCTGATGAGAAACATTAACCTCTTTTGAACTATTTCTCATGTGAAAGCAGTACCAGGAATGAGGCAGCTCCAGATATGTATTTTTTAAAATGTTTGAAGGCATGTTCTAATTCAGCGACTTAGGTAAGTAGCAGCCCAAAGTTATTAGCTTTTGATGCCCATTGGTGACCTGTAGGAAATGAGCTAGTGCTTTTCAGGCCAGTCCCGGCTGTTCAGGGGCCGAGGATCTTACTCTCTCAGCAAAAATTGCAAGCATTTCATCATTAGTCCCCCCTCTCTCCTGCGAGACCAAAGGACAAACAAACAAATTTGTTCCCCTGTAGATTCCCCAAGAACTCCACTCCTGTAATTTGGCTCTTCTTACAAGGATTTCTGGAGCATTCTTGGCTGCAGAATTGAGGTGAGGGGTTGAGGGCACTGGGGCTCAGAAGAAGCTATTGTCTGCTCTTCAGCATCTCCATCCCACCCCACCCCCATTCCGCAGCATCCCATTGCTTTCCTGCCATCACCAGGCTGAGTCACATCTGGCTCCTTAACCTCACTATATACATGGCACAGTACTCCTTTTCCTGATGATTTCCAAGGGTCAGGAGAATATCCTCTCCCATTATATTCTCCTGCAATCATGATTGGAGAAATACTGAATTTGACATCAAAAGACCAGGGACTCCTGTTCTAAATCTATTTCATTAAGTTTAACTATGGTTAAAACACTTAAACTCGGAGTCTCATTTTCCTCATGAGAATGAGAATAACATTTTACCTCCAATCTCCTTATCTCCTCTTCCTGACCTCCCTGGATTTCTTCAAGTCTCAGCTAAAATTTTACCTTTCTTGGTCCCATTTACTACTTCTGACTTTATTTTGAGATTATCCTCGATTACCTTATGTAGATCTTATTTGTACACTGCTGTTCACAAGTTGTCTTCTCTCTATTAAATTTGAGCTCTTTGAGAGAAGGAACTGTCTTTTCTCTTTCTTTGTAGCCCCAGAGCTTTAGCACAGTGCCCGGCACATTTCATTATTGTTGTTCTTTTGTGTCCACGTCTTTGTGCTCCTGTGGACTAAACTATTCATAGGTTTTTCTTGGCAAAGATATTGGAGTGCTTTGCCATTTCTTGCTCCACTGGATTAATAAATCCAGTACTAAATGACTTACCCAGGACCATGTAGCTAATAAGTTTCTAAGGTGGGATTTGATCTTGGGGTCTTCCGGACTCTAGTGCTCTATCCACTCAGCTATGTAGTTACTTGGCACATAGTAAGTGCTTAATAAATACTTGCTAATTCAACTATTTTCTCAGATTATTCTGAGGATGCAATGCAATTTAATAAAAAATGTATTAACCTTCTACTATGTACCAGACATGTAGATCAGCAGTCATTGATATTCTTTCAATTACCTTTATTTAATCTAATGGTCAGAGTTTTTTTTTTTTGGCAAGTCTTTGGTATGAGCCATAAATTTTAAAAGGCAGCATGGCATAATGGATAGAGAGTTGCAAAGAGTCAGAAAGATCCGGGTTCAAATTCTGCCTCTGATACATACTGATTTTATGACTGGGCAAATTGTACTCCTTCAGTGTCCCCAAGCAATGAATTAAGATCCTAAATTACAAAAAAAAAAAAAAAAAGTGCTACATGCATTTCTTTGTCTGGGAATTCTCTATCTTAATGTAATCACAGTTTCAGTCCCTATTCCTATCCTTTTATATGAGCAGACTGCATCATATAAACCAAGAGGAACTTGGGAGAAAAAGAAGAATAAAATGTCATCAGAAAAATATATAATAGCAAAAGATGGCAGGGGGAGTGGGAGAGAAATTTACCATGGAGAATATAAGAAATGACATGTAGAAAGTTGAAAGCCTATTTGCCTGTCTATGACAAAATATAGTGAAAAAGATGATGGACAGCCTATAATAAACTCTTGGAAGATATTTACAAAGTTTGTACAAGAAAAGCCCACTAGGTGGACAACCTGTGATAAACTATTGGAGGATATGAATAAGGTTTATACATGAAGAACAGGCATATTTGGGTTGCAGTCTTCAACATCAATGATTCCCACATCCAAAGAGATATCACAAGTCAAATGAACATTTTCTTGGTTATAGACTCAATACAATGCCAGACACTTAGGATACAAAGGTGAGAATATCACAGTCCCTATATCCTGTAGCTTGTGTTCTCCTGGAGATCTGGGGGACATTTCATATACATGCTTAAGGATGATACAGACTATAGTAAGGAAAAGAAAAATACAGAAAGAGTACTCAAAAGTAAATTTTGAGAGGGAGAAAGGAAATATTTTCATGTTTTTAAATAATATCTTACTACTTTTACCTATTATATATTAAAAATATAACATTCATAATTTTTTTTAATTTTTGGATTTCAAATGCTTTCCCTCCCTCTCCCTGAGATAGTAAGCAATTTCATATAGATTATACATTTGCAATCATGCAAAACATATTTACATATTAGTCATGTTGTGAAAGAAAACACAGACTAGGGGAAAAAAACACCATGAAAATACTAAGTGAAAAATAGTATGCTTCAATCTGAATTCACACTTTCATCAGTTCTTTTTCTGGATGTGTACAGCATTTTTCATCATAAAGCCTTTGAAATTGTCTTGGATCATTGTATTACTGAAGATAGCAAAGTCATTCACAGTTGCTGTTGCTATGGACAATATTCTCTTGGTTCTACTCATTTTGCTTCAGTTCATGTAAGTCTTTCCAGGTGTGGGAAAAAATATTTTTGGCTTGGGGAGATCACAGAGACTTCACAGAAGAGAAGACTGAAATGATGGGAAAGTGAGTTCCAAGTATGAGCATATTCTAGAAATTAAATGGGTGAGGGGGGAGTTAGGTATTGTGGCTAATGACTGTGGTACTTACTGCTAAGGGGAAAAGAAATGTAGGGGGTGGGTGATGATGGATTGTTTGAATTCAAGAGTTCTAGCTCTAGTAGAGTTAAAGTTGGTAGGGTGTCCACACTAAATAAGGCACCAGGAGGGTAAGATCTTTTGAGAAAAGACTTACCAAGCTGTCTAGGGAATGGCAAATTAGAAAGACAGAGCAGGTAAACACATTGCAATGGGCGGTGGAATTGGATCCATCAGTAACCACCGGCTACTACTCTTCAAGCCTCAAAAAGATACAGCAACCCAGTCTCAAAAAGATAAATAAATTAATAGATAGATAGATAGATAGATAGATAGATAGATAGATAGATAGATAGATAGATAGATAGATGGATGGATGGATGAATGGATGGAAGGATGGATGAATAGATAGGAATTTCATTCTGAAATTGAATAAGGATATATGAAATCAAATAGGACATATGAAGAAAGACTGAAGGACTTGAGATTATTTGTTAAAATCTAGAAAGATGGTCAGATTGCCTCATGGAGCCCAAATTCCTGCTTCTCCATGAAATGTCACACAGGCAGCTTTATGGTGTTTCCCATCATGGAACTGCTCACATAGCATTTCCTTTTGTGGGTGTCCTTTCATCAAAAAGCTGCCACTCTCTTCCCCTCTTACTTCCTCTAAGAACCGTGCCCATGCAATATGATAAGGACATTCCAGGCATAATTGCTCAAATAATTTTTTTTTGCTTAGTTCTTGATATGGGAAAGTTTTGTTTTTTGTCATCTAAAAAATGTGACAGTATGTTAGTTGTTCTTAATATATTATGGTATCATGAAAATCTGGAGTCAGAAGTGTTGGGTTCAAATCCTGCCTCTGGTGCCCACTTCTTGGATGACCTTGGACTTCCCTTTTCTATTTAGACCTCCATGGCTCTCATTTTCTTAATGTGTAAAATGAGGGGGGTGAATTAATTGGCTTTTTTTAGCTCCAGATTTAAAATTCTCTGATCCTCTGAATATTATTTACCCCCTTTTTAAAAAATTAGGGAAAAAAGTGGTACTTGTCTTCAGTAGTCTAACTGAAATCAAATAGGTACTGATATAGTTGAGGAAGAAAGACAGCATGGTTTCCAGGGTGAAACCCAATCCAATGATGATGGTATCCTTCTTTGACAACAAAGAATTGAACCAAATAAATCACATTTTTCCATCATTTAAGATATAACTGGACAAAATAAAGGAAAACTTCAAGGTTCAGTCAGATCCTACTCTGCCTCAAATAATTTTTCCCTTAATGTCCTTGGGTTTTTCAATGTCCCTCATAAAATATTTACTATGAAAGTGTATGTGTGAATTTTTATTGGTGGGCTCACCCAAGGCAGAAGTGTCAAGAGAGGTTTGGAAAGTCTTCATGAAATTAAATAAAACAGGTATCTTAAGGATTTTAAGTAAAACCAAGAACCAGAGATTTTAGCTCTCTCTGATTCTGATCAATGAAAACTGGATCACCATATTATCATTCTGAGATGGAAGATATAAATATATTTTGCACTTTGCAGGGAAGGCAAGTCAGTGTTAATTCATTTTCCCAGCACACCAATTACTGCTTGTCCATCTAACCATTACATTTCAGTCAGAATGTAAATTCGGAAAAAACACGCAGGGTAGACAGCTTAATAGCTCCCTGCACAAAATACACTGATCTAAGAGATTTGCTTTTTGCTCCCTTCATTATCACACAATCTTGCTCATTTTCATCTACTCGGTAGTGATTCTGAGAGCCAAAAAGAATTAAAGACATATTGTGCCATGAGTTGGAAAAAAACATGCGTTTCCTAGCTACATAGAATAGTTACAGGGAAAGGCCATATGACTAGTGTTTACAAAACAGCTTCAAGAATGAAGCTTTCAGATAGTTGATGCAAAAATAAGTTATCAAGGCAAATAAATACTTTAAATGATAATCTTAAAACATTAAATGATTAGCAGTTTATGGAAGGTAAATTATAATGTTTCATATCACTGACTTGCTGTTTGAGTTGAAGAAAGTCAATTAATTGACTTCGATGGGCCTTAGGTTTTTAGTTACAAAAATGGAAGAATACCAAAATCTTTCCTACACTATTGAGTCAATTAACATCTGAGGCTGTCACTAGTCTTACTCAGCTTGACTTTTGTGTTGCCACTGGACTTTGATGACTAGAGAAGAGAAAGGGGTTGATGATTTTGAGCAGCTCTGTCTCACAGATAAATTGTATTTGCAAGTCAAAACATCACCCTTGTGATGTCTCTAATCCTCTTTGAGAATGAAGGATTAACAATAGCAACAATCAATAAATACTTACAAGAACACTAAGCATCTCAAAGCAATAGACACCTATTGCACTGCAGTGACTCTCAACTTATGGTCCTCTTACCCTTAACCCTTTCATGGGAGGAGCATTTATAAGGTCAAAACTATTTTTAAAATAATATCCAGATGATATTTGTTGATAAAAATACTCCTCCCTGTTCCAAATTCACCTTTGTATGAGTATTATACACTTCAACCAAAACAGTGTATCATAACAAATAAAAAGGAGGAGCAGATAAAAGAATCCTATTGTCCTCAATTAAAGTTAACATTAAGGAGACCCTAAGAAATATGTAAAACAATGCCACTCTGCTCATTAAATATTTTTTTGCTTTGGAAAACACAATTATTTTTATGAAATTTATTATTTATACTAACATGAAATGGGGGTTATGATTTTAATACATAAGTATTTTTAAACTTTATTCATTTCAATTTCAACATAGTAAATGTCAATAGATATAACTCATATAAATAAAAGCTCTTTGGGGTCCTCAGTAATGTTTAAGAATACAAAGAATCCTGAGACTGGAGAGTTTGAGAATTATTGGTCTAATGGATAGAACTGAACTGGTAATCGGAATGATTTCTTTTTTTTTTTTTAATTAAAGCTTTTTATTTGTCAAAACATATATGTGGACAATTCTTCAATATTAGCTCTGGCAAAACCTGAGTTCCAATTTTCTCCCCTCCCCTCATGCCCTTCCCTAGATGGCAAATAGTCCAATATATGTGAAACATGTTAGAAATATATGTCAAATACAATATATGCATACATATTTATACAATTATTGTGCTGTACAAGAAAAAAAGTGGATATGCTATGTTGTGGTTCACACTCAGTTCCCATAATCTTCTCTCTGGGTGTAGATGATTCTCTTCATCACTGCACAAGTAGAACTGATTTAAATCATCTCGTTATTGAAGAGAGCCAAGTCGATCAGAATTGATCATTGTATGATCTTGCTATTGCTGTGGACAATGATCTCCTGGTTCTGCTCATTTTATGTTCATGTAAGTCTCTCCAGGCCTCTCTGAAATCATCCTGTTGGTCGTTTCTTATAGAACAATAATATTCCATGACAGAATGATTTCCCTTAATCCAATTTTTCGATCTGTGAAACAGGAATAAAAACTAACACAAGGTAGAGGAATAAATCATATAATGTATGTAAAATCTTATTGTAAATCTTAAAACACTATATGAGTATCAGCTATTATTACCTAGACTCAATTACCGTTAACACTGGGAAAGACCTTCAAGATTATTTGCTTCAGCCCCCACATACTAATTACATAGCCTAGAGGGATTATATGATGACTCAAGTCACAGTGACAGAACCCAAGTCTTCTATCTCTAATTAATGCTCCTTCCATTATATCCTATATCACCTCTATTCAAACAACCAGTTTTGTTTATTAGTGGTAGATAGCAACATGGCAACCAAACAGAAATTCCCACCATCAGTTCATCAAACAATCATTCAATTAAGTGCGTACTTTGTGCCAGGCACTAGAGATTCAGTTTCTACCTTTAAGGAAATTGCATTCCATTGATGAAAAACAACAAATACACACAGATTCATACAAAATAGTTGTAAAATAAATAAAAGGACTTTTCTGGAGGAGGAGGGATTATCAGCTATAGGAGTCAAGGTCAGCAGTTGCTTGAGTTGGACTTTGAAGGAAAGATTCCAAGTGGCCAATGTGATCAGAGAATATACTCTAGAGCACTTGGATCATTCTGTGCAAAGACAAGAAGATGAGATAGGCATCTTATAGAGAATGAAGAATAACAGAATAGTCAGTTTGGCTGAATTATAGAGTGTAGATAGTAGGACAAGGTACAATAAAGTTGGAAAGATAGATTGGAATCAGGTGTAAAGGGCTTTAGATGGCAAAAAGAATTTATATTTTATCCTAAAGGATTAATATTAGAATAGAATAGCAAACATTAGGATAAAAACATAGAATTCCATAGCATTTCACATCAAATTTTAGAGCTGGAAATGGTTATATAATTCAAACTCATGATTTATTGATAGGGAAACCAAGATCCAGAAATTGGATGTGACTTGCTCAAAATCATGAAATCAGTTAATGTTAGAGTTACATACAATTCAACACCTGATTCCTGATTCCCATGCTGATGCTTTTTGGATTATATGACACTGTTTTGAAATGATCTAGAGAAGGTCTCCTTAAAATTTTTTTCCACTAATGACCTCTTTTCACTCAAGAAATTTTTGCATGTCTACAGATATACAGATAAATAAAATTTATCAAATATTAAATCAAAAAGAAATTGAATTTAAAACAATTCCTTCGTATACATATAATTTTATCATTTATTAAAGACAAAAGAATACTAATGAGATGGGTATGTATGTTTATTTTTACATAAAGAATTAAATCTTGGTAAAACATTTGATGCTACAGGATATAGAGCATCCAAAAATCTTTTACTATTGCCAAATATTTCATAACCCCAACATACAGTTAGTTATGTGACCCCATGTTGGGTTGCCTTCCACTGTTTTGCGCTAATCTTCTGCCCAATCCCTCATTATGAGGAAATTGAAATCTAGAAAGGTTAAATAATTTAGCCAAAGTAACCTGACTAGTTTATGGTAAAGCCAAGTATAGGATCTATGTTTTCTGATGCCAATATAAAGTCATGACTTGGATTTGATCAAAAAATTAGGAAGCATTTCCTAAGATTTCCAAGATTAGAAAGAAAGCAGAAAATTGTGGGGAAAAAACTTCCATAAATGATCTGTCAGATAAAGGGCTTATTTCTCTAATATATAAAGAGCTTTCTCAAATTTATAAGAATGCAAATCATTCCCCAAGTGATAAATGGTCAAAAAATGTGAACAGGCAGTTTTTCGATAAAAAAATCAAACTATATCTTAACACATAAAAATGCTCTAAATCATTATTGATTAGAGAAATACAAATTAAAATAACTTTAAGATATCATCTTACACCTATCAGATTGTCTAAAATGATAGGTGCCCTTCAATTGGAGGATGGCTAAACAAATTGTGGTATATGATTGGGGTGGAATGTTACTATGATATGAGTTACTTGGTTTTAGAAAACATGGAAAGACTTGGACATGTGAAGGAAGGTGCTATCTATCTTTCAAGAAAGAATTGACAAATATATATATATGGTCTTACATATATAAATGTGTGCATATATATGTATATAGAGATGTGTATATGGATATATATATAGAGAGAGAGAGAGAGAGACAGAGAGAGAGAGAGAGAAATGTCTGTGTATGTGTGTATGTGTATTCATGTTTAATTATGGTTGTGATGGGGAGGGAGGTAGAAAAATAAAAAGTGCATAGCAGAGAACAAAAGAAAACTTAGAAGGAAGCACAAAAAAGCTGGGTAACTTTGAAAACAATGTGTAATATTTTAAATTAAAAAAAGACAGTTTGAAATGGAAATTTATCATTTTATGTTGAATCCTCTCTTTGCATTTGACTATGTACATGGAAATTTTTTTTTCTTGTTTTGTATTTATTTTAAATGACTTTTAAGTGATTTGTCCAGGATCACATAGCTAGTAAGTGCCTGAGGCCAGATATGAATTCAGAAAGATAAGTCCTCTTAGTTCAAGTCCAGTGCTCTCTCTACTGTTACCACCTAGCTTCTCCTATCAGGATGGATGGGATTACCAAAGAAGAGAAGAGAAATAAGAAGTATACAGATGTTGAGAAGATGGAAGGATAAGCAAGTAGCAAATGAAAGCAAAGAAGGAAAGATGGGAGAAAATTCATGAAAACTCAATATCAAAGGAAAGCCATGGTCAGGATCAACTATCACAAAGAAAAAAGTGATCAACAATCCCAAGCAATGTGGAAAGACATTGATGTGTAAGGACTGAGTCAGAATTAGCAACTTTTCTGGTTTTCTACACAGTCCACATCACCAAGACCTGGAAATCTTCCACCATACACTTTGCCTATAGGCCTGGGATGGTCTGTTTATGATTCTTGGGGAATGGCGCCTATAAGAATTATGTCCAATCTAGCTCAGACTTTGAATGACTCTACCTGTTACAAAAAATCCAAGGACCAAGCCACTCACTGTCACTCCTTTGGAACCTGGTCCTCACCCTAATAAAGAAAAAAATACACTCATTGGGTTCATCAGGGCCTGTGGGATTTTTGTACTAGAAGAAATAGAAGCCAGGATTTATTTTCAGGCAGCAGGGATTTGAAGAAAAAGGTTGTCAGAGCTCTTCAGCTCTGATGCATTTATCAAAACCTACTTTTTACTCATAAAACAACCCGTTTGCAAGAAAGTCTTTGTAAAAATGTTCCTCTGAAATTGCACATGGTTCACGTATATTGTATTACTTGCTGTTCAAGGAAAGGAGGAAAGCAGGATGGAGACAGAAAAATTTGGAACACACCATTTTGCAAGATTGAATGCTGAAAACTATCTTTGCATATATTTTGAAAAATAAAAAGATTTTTTAAAAAAGGATATATTCCTATAGAAATATATTTCTGCTTGTTTCAATAAATTAATTATGTCTGAACTACTTACAGGATTTCATATGATTTAGAAAAGGAAGAAATCTTATATCTCTGTTACCTAGTCCAACTAGCTAAGTGACACAGAAGATAGAATGCCAGGCCTGGAGTTAGAAAGACTCATTTTCCTAAGTTCAAATCCAACTTCTGACAATCACCATCTATATGATCCTGGGCAAGTCATTTAACTATATTTGCCTCAGTTTCCTCATCTGTCAAATGAACTGGAGAAGAAAATGGTAAACTACTTCAGTATATTTGCCAAAGAAACCCCAAATGGTGTCAAATACAACTGAAAAATAACTAAAAAACAGTTACATTTTATACTTGACCAACCTCAGGCCCCAGAATGTTAAATGACTTGCTAAAGATCCCAAAGGTAAAAAATGGCAGATCTGGGCTTTGAACCAAGATCCTCTGACTCCAAATCACATTCTCTTTCCAATTATCCCATGCTCCCTGCATATACACTTCTAGAAATTTTGAATATACATTGAGAAATGTGTCTTCTTGACACAACCTTCAAGAACATGGCAGATCTCTATGGCTCAGTAAATTGGATATTTTTAAAAATGAAGGAGAAAGGCATTGATTCTCTCATTTCAATTCTCTGGAGTAGAAAGGAACAAAACACGATGTGAATAGCTGGATCTAAAAAATTATTTTCAGTGCTGCCCAAGATATCCCAGATTCTCTAAAGGCACATTACAAAATCGTCAAAACAAAATTAATTTTAATAATCTTAATTTAAAATATTAATATATGCCATATAGCAGTTTAGGCAACTCTCTAAGACTAGATTTGCAGAGCAGGTGCTAACATGAATGGGGAAAAACTCCTCCCTGGGAGTTTCCTTCACAGGGGAGTGCTGACAAATATTTAACAACTGGCTCTGCTTGGCAAGGGGGAGGGGAAGAAAGGGGAAATGTATATAATATGTTACACATTTTTAGGCTATAATGAATTATTAACATGTTCTCCCACCACTTTCTTAAGTCCAAACAATCAACAAAACACATAGGATATGCTATTCCTTTCAGGATTCAAAAGTAAAGAATGGAATTCATCTACCACTCACTAACATTTCAGGCCTTTCACCTTTACATTTCCTATCCCAAACCTCCTCACCCACTGCCACAAACATAAATCTTATAAATTGATTTAATGGGCTGCCACTATATTTGTTATATTAACAGCCAGCAGTAGCGCTAATGCCAAAAGAGTGTGCTTCCTCTTTTCATTAATCTTCCTGCCATGTGTAAGTTGGAAAGGCCTTAGTGATGAGGGTTGTCATTGTGAAACCAAATAGTAATTATAATAAGAAACAGGAAAAGGAGAATTGAAAGTCCTCCTACCAGAGCATCGCAGACAAATGACCCTATTCTCTGCTCATTCCAAATCCACACTGTTAAATTTGCTCTCTGAGCTCTTGAGGTGCCTTGAGACTGACTGACATTAGTAAGAAGAATAGTTGTAAAAGGAGTAATATTCTCATATTAGAAATGTAATCCCCTGTATTTTGAAAGGCTGTTGTCCATGGCCTTGCTTCCTTCCCCTCACTCTGATTTTTGGAACTCTAGGAGTTAAACTTCATTTGAAATGTGTAATATAAAGTTTATATGGATGAAGTATAAAGCAAGTAAGCTGTCTAAGCCAATCTTCTTAAACCAAGCTAAGCAATTACTTCTAATAAAGCAATCAAGGGCTAGAACGAGAAAAGGTTTAGTGATAACTTAGTTAAATATTAATTTTCAGTTTAAAAGACTCTTTCAACAGCTATACTTTTCTTCCCTTGAAAAAGGATGTTTTTAAAGTCAAACCCAGTCATTTTGATAAGTTACATCTTCCTGTCATTCCAAAGCATTTAATGTAAAATTAGAATTATTAGAGAGTAGAGAGAAAACTTATAAGGCTGCTAAATCATCCTGACACAGCTCAGAGGCCCTGATGGAGTTAGTAATGAGTTCCATGATGAGATCCTAGACAAATTAAGCAATTAAGTCCTTGATTCAAGAGAAGGAGATTGGCCGACTGGTATAGTACCCAAAATGTACCTCATAACCATGACCTGTTTCATGATTCTGTTGAGAGAGTCATAAGAAGACACAGATTAACTTCTACAGGGTTTTAATTGTATTTTCTCCTCCTGGGCCTTCCTCTTTCTGACCTTAAGAAGGACCAAAAGTTAAGAATGCCTCAAAGGATTTCAAGTGGCACGAGCAGTGTATTAATCAAAGATAGTAGAATGAACTTTTTTATTTCAACAATTTATTTTGTTTTTTCCTATTTAAGGTGCATTTTCAGAAATAGGAGTAATTATAGTAAATTCTAACAAAAATTTTAAAAAATTATTTTAAAATTATGGCATCAATTGATACCCCTGGTCTTTTAATGTTAACTTGGAGGTAACTGAATGGAAATGAACTTTGATTTTAGGACAGTATTTATTCCTAGCTCTTAAAGTATGAATCCATTTTTAATTTTTTTCTCCATAGAGGAATCACTTCTCTAACAACCTTCTTTTTGATATGTACTTTAGATGTGTATGCATATCTAGGTTTTGGGGGCCCTATATGACCCAAGTGGAATTCATGAGTGCTAATACAAATCCAAAGAGAACAATATGATTTAAGTGGTAACAGCTCAATTGATAAAGCAAGCTTTAGATTTTTAAAAGGCTATCCACTAGAGCATCCTATAGAGAATTCCTCAAGCAGGGCTTATTAAAAGAAAAGAAAAAGGTTTGAGAATTGACTAATAAAGTCTGAAGATGGAGTATCTTCAATGAACTATATAGCATAGGGAGCACCAAGGAATAAAAGTAGTCTAAGGATAGCTTCATTTCTGGGGAAATTATCTATAGAAAGTCTTTTTTTACTGCTCAATTAAAAAGACCTTTGAAATCCATGAACAATGCCAGCTTAGGGGCCCCTGGAGACCTGCTAAAACTGGAGAAAGAAAGCCAATGATAAAAGAAAATCATTGCTGGAAAGTCCCTACAACCAAATTCTCCATCACACTCCAGTCTTTCTCACATGCAAAATGCTCACTGACTTCAAAGAGACAGCAATGTACAGAGCAGGGAGATGTCTCCTGGGAGAATTAGACCCAGTAGTCACTTTCTTGCAAGAAAAAAAAATGCAGAAAAAGTTCTATGTAGCTTAAAGACATTATTGTACTTTTTAAAGATCATATAGTTAAAGTTGGAAGAGAAACACCTTCATGACCACTGAGTCCAAACCTTTTAATTTACAAACGAGGCTGAGAGAAGTTAATATGTCTTGCCCAGAGTTATGTAGCCAATGTCTGAGGTGAGATTTAAATTCAGGTCTTCTTGATTTCAAGTGCAGTATTCTATCTTCCCTGCATCAATCTAACATATTGTTGATGACGTTTTTTCCTACTGTTACAAAATCTACTTCTATGATGAGACATCATAGAGGGGAAGTTTGTATGACGAATAGCTTAGGAGATGACAGATCTGCATTGTTCACTGGAGAAATGAAATCCCGAGAATCATAGAATCATAGATTGAGAACTGAAAGGGACTTTGTTGTTGCTCAGTCATTTCAATTGTGTTTGACCCTTGGTGACCCCATCTGAGGGTTTCTTGGAAAAGATACTGGAATGATTGGCCATTTCCTCCTCCAGCTCATTTTACAGATGAGGAAACTGAGGTAAACAGCGTTGCCCTGCTAGTAAGTGTGTGAAGTTGTATTTGAACTTGGGTCTTCCTAACTCCAGAACTCCAGGACTCCATCCACTTTGTTCCTGAACTGTAATGTACTATACAAAATAAAGGCATTACTATTCTATAATCAATCAACAAGTATGTTTTACCATATTATGTGAAGATGGAAAGCAAATCAATGTGGTCTTTGTGCTATGAGTTGTCAAATGAAGATCCTAGAAAAAAAATACAAAGAATGGGGGAAAAAATCAAGGAGCTTACATTCTATTGGGGAAGACAATAAGCATATATATTCATTTATTCAATAAACATTTTAAAGCACCTACTATTTGCCTACTTTTTAAAGCACCTACTATGTGTGTGTGTGTGTATATACACACACACATACATACACATATATATGTATATGTATATATGTGTATATATACATATATATATTATATATATGTATATAAAGCATAAATAAAAAAGTTACTAAAAGCAAATATATAAAAAGTAGTTAAATACCAGGCAGACTGACAGGGAGGATACTATCAGCTGGGTAGATAAAGATGGCTTCATGCGGAAGATAGGAACTGAGCTGTATATTATATGGTAAATATAATGGGAGGGAAGGCAAGAATCACATGTAAGATGGTGAGTCCCTAATCATACTGGCTTTTCATCTTCTGATCCTTCCCTCCTGCAATGCAAGATTTCTTTCTTTCCTACTTCAGGTTGGAAACACATACCAAGGTTATAAAGGAATTACATTATATCACTCTGCTGTGTAAGCAAGACAATGGTTTTAGGTTTTGGCCGCCCTATAATCATGGCACTGTTAAATTCATTGGAAGCCAATGTTTGGGTGTGGGGAGACCAAACAACTGACATTCCTTTCTCACTGCCTCTGGCCATAATTTAGTCATTTCAGATGAATCACTGGAAGATGGCAGAGGTAGGCTTTTTTTACCTCACTTTTTCCCCCCAAACTCACCTAGCTCTGCCCTTGTATTCTAAAATTTTATCAGCTCAAGAAAACTTGGAAAAATATAATAGAAATATATTGAACCCCCTAGTTCCCTTGTGCAATGACAAGGTAATATAGTAAGGGCCCTGACTTTGGAATCCAGAGATTTAGAAACTTACTATCTGGGTGGCTTTCAGCCAATTAACCTTCCTAGATCTCAGTCTCCTCATGTGTAAAATGAGGGGATTGGACTCTGATGTCCTTTTTAACTTCACAACTACAATCTGTTAAAGAAAAAGATATGAATAAATGAAACTTGCCTTAAAATGATAAGTACTATTGATCTAAAACCATTAGCAGAGTTATGTGTAAAACGAATAACCTAGAAGCCTTCCAATTAAAATCAGAGGTGAAGCAAAAATGCCCATTATGGCCAATATTATTCACTTTTGTGCTAGAAATGCTATCTATAGCAATAAGAGAAGAAAAAAAATTAAAGCAATTAGAACAGGCAATGAGGAAACAAAATTATCATTCTTTGCAGATAATATGGTGATAAATTTGAAAATCAACTAAAAAACTAGTAAGTTTTCTTAAAATAATTAACAACTTCAGCAAAATTGCAGGATAGAAAATAAACCCATACAAATCATTAGTGTGTGTGTGTGTGTGTGTGTGTGTGTGTGTGTGTGTGTGTGTGTATTACTAAGTCCGGCAGCAAGAGATAGAAAGAGAAATCTCATTTTGAAAAACTGTAGACAATATAAATTCTTGGGACTCTATATGTCAAAACAAATCCAGTAACTATATGAACACAATTCCAAAATTATTTTCATACAAATTCAGACCTAAACAATTAGAAAAATATTCATTGCCAAAAGAAGGTTAAGCCAAGATGTCAAAAATGACAATCCTATCTAAATTAATTTACTTATTCAGTGCCATACCAATCAAACTATCAAAATTATTTTATAGAACTAAAAAAAAAATAAAATAAAATCCATGTGGAAAAACAAAAAGCCAATATATCAATAAAAAAGTGAAGGAAGGCCATGGATAGGACAAGAGGGAATGAGCACCTGAGGTAGGGTGGCTACAATGCAGCCAATAGAAGAAGTGCATGTGGGAGATACTTCAAAGGTAAAAATAGATCTTAGCAACTAATGTGTGGCTAGTGAACTGGGGAAGAGTAAAATATTATTATAATTTTATATTACTATATTTTTATATTTATAATATATATTCTATCATATGGTTGTAGTTATATATTAGTATAAATTATTAAATAAATATATTTGCATATTGTATATTTTATGTTATATATATTTTATTAAATATATAAAAGATATTAAATTTATATAAATTATTTTATAAATTTCAGTTAACTGAGTTAGAAGGTTGGTGCCATCAAAAGAAAGAAGAAGGGTAAGATTTTTGACATGTTGCATTTGAAATACCAGTGGGATATTCAAATGGAGCTGTCCCAGTGGATAGGTAGTAAGTACAATACTGGTCCTTGGGAAAGAAGAAGAAACTAGGTATGTAGATTTGAGAGCTATGGGATTGAAGATTTAGAGCTGAAGGGGACATTAATGGCTATTTAGTCAAACCCCATTCTTCAAGATCTAATTTGTGTCTTATAAGCTTTTTGAAGCTTTCTCTGAATTTTTTATAATCAATAACAATGATAATAGTTCATATCTATGAATGAAATGTATGACCTCTCAAATTGGTTAAGATAACAGGAAAAGATAATGATGAATATTAGAGGGGATGTGGGAAAACTGGGACACTGGTACATTGTTGGTGAAGTTGTGAACTGATTCAACTATTCTGGAGAGCAGTTTGGAACTATGCCCAAAGGATTATCAAACTGTGCATATCCTTTGATCCAGCAGTGTTACTACTGGGCTTATATCCCAACGAGATCTTAAAGGAGGGAAAGGGACTCACATCTGCAAGAATGTTTGTGGCAGCCCTTTTTTGTAGTGGCCAGAAACTGGAAACTGAATGAATGCCCATCAATGGAGAATGGCTGAATAAGATATGGTATAAGTTATTGAATATTATTGGGCTATAAGAAATGACCAACAGAATGATTTCAGGGAGGCCCAGAGAGACTTACATGAACTGATGCTGAGTGAAATGAGCAGGACCAGGAGATCATTGTACACAGCGACAAGAAGATTATATGATGATCGATTCTGATGGATGTGATTCTTATCAGCAATGAGATGACTCAAGCTAATTCCAATGGTCGTGTGATGAAGAGAGACATCTGCATCCAAAAAGATGACTATGGGAACTGAATGAGGACCACAACATAAGTATTTTCACTCTTTTTGTTTTTGTTTGCTTTCTCATTTTTTTCCCTTTTTGATCTGATTTTTCTTGTGCAGCATGATATTTGTAGAAATATGTATAGAAGAATTGCACATATTTAACATAGATTGCATTAATTGCCATCTAGGGGAGGGAGTAGGGAGAAGAAATGGAAAAAAATTTGGAATACAAAGTTGTGCAAGGGTAAATATTGAAAATTATCCATGCATACATCTTGAAAATAAAAGATTTTAATTAAAGAATAAAATAAAGGAAATGTCGTGATTTCAAAACCAATTTCCCATGCAAGTCACCTAATTTCTGCTTGCATCAATTTTCCCAACTGTAAAAGTGGGGATAATAATAGCACCTACTTCTGAAGATTGTTGTAAAAATCAAATATTTTTAAAGAGCTCTGCAAATATTAAAATACTATGTAAATACTAGCTATTATTATTATAAATACTTGTGACCCTGAAAAAGTCACTGTCCTTTCCCAGGTCCCAGTTTCCCTTGTCAATAAAATGAGAATGTTAGACAACATTCCCAAAGCTAGTTTCTGGGCTCTCAGCCCAGAGCTCTTTCCATGACACTGAACTGTTTCTTTGAATTCTCATATTTCATAGCTCATCCTATATGATCCATCTAGTATAGTTTTCTAGTTGTTTTATGGATGGAGATCTCCTTTGCCCACCTAGATTGTAGGTTCTGTGTCTGACAAAGAACCTAACACTGACACTCAGTAAATCTTTCCTGCCTCGACTTGATTGTAGTTTGGGGACATGCACGAAGAGTGTAAAGCAGAAGCAGGGTGGGGTTGCCTTGCTTGCTCACTTCCTCCTGTTTTTCATGATCAAATAGGAATCATTCAGCTCCTTGACAGCCTGGGAGGATGAAACAATGGATCTTCTCAGCTTCAACCACAGACTCACCCAGCCCTTGAAGTGATGATAGGATGCAAAATGATGATAGTACACAAAATGATGATAGTACACATAAGTAGGGTTGAGAGGTTTGGGTTTTGCTGGAGGGCACCAAAATTTAGAGAATACAGCAATTTAAAATATGATTAATAGTTGTTTTTTTTTAAGTTTACATTTACATTTTGACAGTACTAAAACTCTTTCAACAGCATAAAAAGACTCAAACTTAGCACTTGGTTAGCAAGAAAAATTAGTTAAAATAAGAAGCTACCAAAAGTTGTGCTTATTATCCCTCCCTGATGGTCACACCCCAAGAAAGCTCCACCCAGTCATCCAATACAATCCTTTCTTCCTTATAGTAGAGATCTCATAATAACTTCGCAGTGTTCTGGAGGTTCCCCACTTTGCCCAAGATCTCCCTTTGAAGCTTCCTTAATTACTTCTTTTAAAATTATTTAACACTCCCCACTATGTTCTTCCCCTTCCTCTCCTAGGGAACTACTCCTTATAACAAAAAATTATAAAAGAAACAAAAACTTATTAACACATTTAGATATTCTATTATTACATTCAATGTTCTATATCTCTGATCCCCCATTTCTGCAGAGTAGGGGGAAAGAGGAGGTGTCTTCTCATATCTCCAAACTTGATCATTATAATTTCAAAGTATTTAAATTTGATTGTTTTGCTGTACTCTATATATTTAAATATTTATTGGGTTGTTGTCGTATCATGAATTATCATGAGGCATCTATGTGCATTTATACTTTTGTCAAGAAGACCTGGGTTCAAATTTGATTTCAGACACTCACTAGCTATATGATCCTGGGAAAGTTATTTTATTTCTATCTCTTAGTTTCCTAATCTGTAAAATGGGAATAATAGCAGTACTTACTTCCCAAGGTTATTGTGAGGACAAATATTTGAGATAATATTTATAAATCACTTGACAAACAGAGAGAGGTAAGGTGACTAATACTAATAAGTATCTGAGGTCATATCTGAATTTATGACTTTTGACTTTAGATCTAGAGTTCTGTGTAAATAACATAATCAAGTTTTGAATACAAGTCCCTAGACACCAAATCCATTATTTTTGGAATGAATTTAAAAAGCCTTTTTTACTATTTGAAAAACACTGAACTTAGAGCTAGAAATTCATCTAGAAAGAGCAATCCCTGCTCTCAAGAAATTCCCATTCTAATTAGGGGGAGATGACACAATTAGGATTCTGCTATAGGGCAAATAGGTCAAATAAGAGATGTTTAGAAGAATAAATGACAAAATCTGGAAATCCTTAGAATAGAACCAACAAGAGGTCAGATATCTATTCCTGAATCCTCTAAGCCTAGTGGTAGGGCAGACCATGTGTGAGGTTCTATGAGTGTATCTATGTAATCTCCCATCTTGACTTGTCCTAAAGTCTTGTTATCACAGTAAAGCCAGCAGCAACTGAAACATAAAGTAAGGAACCCCAGGGGGAGCATCCACTGCTGTTCTACTGAATTTTCATTCTCCATCTCTTGGGTGTTCTTGTCCAAAGTTCTTCTTCTAATCTTCCAGGAACTATTCCATGATGTTTCAATGGGGCTGTGGGTTCCAAGGCCTCTAAATGTGTTTGTAAACAGTTAGCAAGCATGCTCCAGGACAGATAATGGGCCAAGCAGCTTATACTTTCTCCTTCCCTTTTTTTCAGACTCTGGTGAAATGTAGATTTACTCTAATGAATGGAGAAGAGACTTTTTCCTTTTCTTCCTCTTCCCATCACAGGAAGACATAAATTACAGCAAGAACGTCACAGGGCTATCCCTCCACAAACAGAGGCCTGGGAGGACACAGGGTTACACATGCATTTGATTTTGTGAGAAAACTAAAGGGATGTCAAAGGCATAGTTCTCCTTCCCCCTCATGCTCTCGCCCCCTCCTCTCCTCAATCTAGAGGAGGACTCGGGCTTATTATAAGCCCATATGTGCACCATGAAGCACTAAACTGCTATGCAAAGTAAGCTTACAGACACCTGCCTCTGATCCCAACTGAGCAGCAGCTAAAAATTCCCACGTTATTTTCCACATAGTTAAGGTCCATCTGCTGCTCATCTTTATTATTCCGCTTCTACAACCTTCTAGCAAATTGCACATGTCAGAACCCATGGGTCTTCCAGAGGGAAAAAGAGAATGAGACTTTACATCGAGGTTTATGAGAAAAGTGTAGAAAACACCAGTGTTGCGTACTTTCATGACTACTCTGGCCTAAACTGGAAAAAAAAAAGGGATGGGCCTGGAGACAAAATACCACCATAGTGTCACCAAAATGGAGGCACTTCTCTTCTAAGGAAACTTTAGAGACTAATGGGGGGAACATCCTGTCAATATTCATGCTGATGTATAGAGTCTCTGTTTTAAATTTACTTTTTTTTTTCTGCATATATTTCCAACTAATTCTTATATGTTGTTCAAGTGAAACCTCTAAATGAACTAACATCTGAACTAGAACCCACAAGAGATCATCCTAATTTGTTGAGCTATCAATGAACCCAAATATTAATTTTACTCTATTGTGAATCAAGTTAAAAATCTTTTTAAACAAACTTCATAATTTAAACAATACTGAACATTATAATATCCTTCTCTATCTCTATCTAGAGCAATCATCTATCTGTATTATCTATCATCTATCTTTCTATGTTTATATAAATATACATAAACAAATATATGTATACTTATGTTTGTATGTGTGTGTTATATATGTATGTATATAAAATCCCAATGTCTTGGTGTGGTTTTAAACTATTAAAACTTTAAATCGCACCAAGACTATTAGGAAACCATGTATGTGTTTATGTACATATATTGTATGGGTTTATGTACATATATTCTTATATATTATATGCACTCATAAATGGATAACATATGTATGTACATGAACACATATGGAATGCATTGTATACGTGCTTAGTGCATTGTGTGTCTACATAGATGCTGACAGATGTAAACAGGCAGTTAGATGGCTCGGTGAATAGAATCAGGAAAACTCATCTCTGTGAGTTCAATTCCAATCTTAAACCCTTAGTAGTTATGTGACTCTGAGCAAGTTACTTTACCTCCAGTTAGCTTAATTCACTGGAGAAGGAAATGGCAAATCATTCCAGTATTTTTGCTAAGAAAATCTCATATGGAATCACATCAAATATGACCGACTACAACAACAAATGTGTGTATGTATAGATATATATCAGTAGGATATAGTGGATAGAAAGCTACCCTTGAATCAGGAAGACCTGGAAGATTTGTCTTTAAGACAATAGCATAATTCAGGGGTCCTCAAACTACAGCCGGTGGGCCAGATGCGGCAGCTGAGGACATTTATCCCCCTCATGCAGGGCTATGAAGGTTCTTTATTCAAAGGCCCACAAAACAAAGTTTTTGTTTTTACTATAGTCCGGCCCTCCAACAGTCTGAGGGACAGTGAACTGGCCCCCTATTTAAAAAGTTTGAGGACCCCTGAATAAGTCCTCCCACTGACCCCCCCCCAAAGATCACCAAATCTCTCAGTACCCTAGTCAACTTTCTAAGACTATGTGTTACAGAAAAAGTGCAAAATCACCTCTATTGGTAGAGTATTTTCTCACTCACTTAGGGGTTCCTCACACAGATGAGATCTCAGGTCTAATTCCTCTCCCTATATATCTATATAGATAAATATTTATCAGTAGAATCAGAAAAAAATCAGAACCTCACATATCCTCCAAAGCTACAAAGGGATTTTCAGACCAAAGAAGAGGGAGGAAGCTGAGGTCTCCTCTCTCACAAGACAAGTAGTATTGATGGTGTCCATGGTGTTCTCGGAATCCATCCCCATGCCTGCTGTGACAAGACCTAGAAAGAAAATCTTCACTGTTTGGAGTTCAATATCAAAGACTTTAATGTAAAGGCAAATTGCAGCCTGTGCTTTTAAAAAAGCATATGGAGAAAGTCCCAGAGGATCCAGGGAAGAGCTACTAAAAATACGAAATGGATTGTAAATAGGATTGTGTGGGTTGTAACTAGCAACTCTGATATTCAGGATAAAATCAGTTCTGGAGGAAAAGGGGGGAAGGGAGGAAAGGTCACCTGGAGTGAGCTGAAGGCTTTGCTGAATCCTCACACTGACACTGCAGGTAATTCCCAGGAAAGACATGTTGTGAGTCCCCAGGCCTGCCCAAGAAAGGGAAAATCCTACCCTCCTGTGATATACTTGATTCCTGTCTCTAAATCCTCAACTGCCGAGAACTGATGAAAGAGGGAAGAGTTTCATGTAGGTGCCAGGCTGTATGGGCATTGGGACAGCCAGACAGCTGTGGCACCTGACATTTGTGGATGAGATTGATGAGATCTGTGAAAATGTGGACCAGAGGTTGCCAGAGGGAGGAAGTGAACCCATTCCCCCTTCCTTTCTTCTCCCACTCCTTGCCGCCAGATGTTAGCACTTTGGGATAAACTCTGGCTGAAACATCCTAGTTAGGCTTTGGCACAAGTTGAAGGGAAACCAGAGTAATTTAGCATGAAAAAAAAATCTGTGTAAAGAATGACTTACGGTTTTCAAACAATGCCAAGGAATTACTCCCCTGTCTTTAATGCTATAGTCTTATAGTTGTCTAAGGTTCAGAAAAGTTAAATAATTTGTTTTATTGTTTAGTTGCTTTTTGTAGTATCTGACTCTTCAGACATCTTTTGGTGGTTTGCCATTTCCTTTTCCACTTTATTTTACAGATAAGGAAACTAGTCAAATAGGGTTAAGTGACTTGCCCAGAGTCACATGGCTAATAAATGTTTGAGGTCAAATTTGAACTCGAGGAGATGAGTCTTCCTGACTCTAGACCCATTGCACCATTGGCCATAACAATAGTTATGGTCACATAATTATTGTCAGAGGTTTCTTGCTTCCTGCAAGATAAAATCATCTTCTAAAACCTCATGAATCATCATTAAGGTTGATTCATTTTTGGGACTCAACACTCCAGCTCTGACAGGAAAGCTAGGGAACTGAGCAATGAACTTCACAAAATCTCTCTTTCCAGGGCTCAGCATTTTCCAGATAACCTTTCATTTTGTCTACCAAAACATCACACTACACCCCTTATCTGCTGTCCATTCCTCTCCCCCTTTCAGCCTTTTTTTGCATGTAGTCTTTCTCTTTTAGATTATAAGCTCCTTGAGGGGAAGTCAGCCTTTCTTTTTCTTATTTGTATTCTTAAAATGGGTGCTTAGTACAGTTTCTGGCATCTAGGAGGCGCTTAATGAATGGTTCTTGACTATCCACTAGAGGTGGAATTTATAACCAGGTCTTCTTAATTTCCAGACCAAAACTTTATCCACTAGACCAAGGTGCCTCTCAAATAAATACTCATGAAAAGATGGGGCAGCCAAGTGATGCAATGGATAGAGCATTGACCCTGGAGTCAGGAAAACCTGAGTTCAAACCTGCCCTCAGATATTTACCAGCTAATTCTGGGCAAGTCCCTTTACCCTTTTTACCTCAGTTTCCATATCTGTAGAATGAGCTGCAGAAGGAAATGGCAAATCATTCCATTATTTTTGCACAGAAAATCCCAAATAGGATCACCAAGAATCAGACATGACTGAAATAACTAAATGATCATAAACAGATATTTTCCTTACATATAGGTACAAAGAGATGAAATAGACTTAAATTGCTGCAAGGCAGTATTCATTTGTATTGGTCCAGAACTTCCTGGTTAACTTTATACATCAACTATGGAAAACATTTTTGTAAAGCCAAAAACATAATAAGAATATTATTGTTCTATCCGTCTGTCTGACTGAATTCTTTACTGAATGGTCTGAATGCTTTGGCAACATATTGAACCAGCCTGAAAAATATCTCCTGGGAAAATTTACCCAAATAATTAAAAGAAAAGGGGTATATTCTGCCTAGGCCTGATTTATAATTATAACTGTCTCACTTTAACAGTGGCCTTATTCCATATGCTCACACTACAGACAAGACTCCACCTAATTAGTCAGATCCTTACCGTGAGGTTCTACCAAGATTCATTTAAATTGCTCAATTTCCTGATCCCTGTGTGAATCACTACAGTACAACACCTATCCAGAGATTTGAAAAATCCCCAAGGATTTGATGCTTAGTTTCAGATTGAACAAAATCTTCATAAGGTTTCAAGGTCAGATAGGTTTCAAAATTAACTACTTCCACAAAAGATGTAATTTGGTTCCTAGAAGGATACAGAGCAAAAAAGCTTCTCCATTGCAGCTGAAAACTAAGATGAAAAGAAAGCTGGAGAAATGCCATGATAGAATTATAGTATTAAAACTTAGACTTAATGTAATCCAACCTTTTTGCTTTATATGGATGAAGAAACTATAGCTTAGAAATGAGGTCATACAGGTGGTGAGCTGCTAAACTTATTGTCCAAGTATATAAATTAAAACTGAATTAAACAAAGAAAGGTTGAAAGGACACAATTATCTTATTTCCCCTTGTCACAGCTTGAAGGGCTGAATTTGTGATTTCACTAGTGTAAGGAATTCCTCCTGTGGAAATGTTCTCTAATAATGAAAACCAACACAATCCATAGTTTTAAATCTTTAGAAAGTTGCTGAGGTCACTGCCCTCAGAGATCTTGCCTCTGATTTTGGACAGTACTTGAACCCAAGTTCTGAATGTAGAGGTTAATGCTTTATCCACTTTCTAGCTGTACTGCCCTGTACCATAAGCTGGAAATTTGGCAAGTGAATGACAGATTTAAACAGGACCTCAGAAGCCAACTAACCTATCCTATATCGTACCAAGAATCTTATCTTCAACATCAGCAAGTGCCTATCTAGACTTCCCTTGAAGGCATTTACTGAAGAATAAGCTACTTCCATTCTGATGCAATCCATTCCACTTCAGATCAAAACCTTCCACTCCTTGCTTCTAGGTTTTTCCCTCCACAGCCAAACAGAAATAATCTAATCCTTTTACCAGAATACAGGCTAAAATGGCTTCATGTATCTCTTTGCAGGTTTTGTTCTCCAGGTTAAGCATCTCTTCTTGTTACTGATTAGTCATCTAAGAGTCATGTCCAACTCCAATTGGGGTTGTCTTGGCAAAGATACTGGAGTGTTTTGCCATTTCCTTCTCCAACTCTTTTGACAGATGAGGAAACTGAGGCAAGTAGGATTAAGTGACATTTCTGGTCACACAGATAAGAAGTATCTGAAGTTGGGTTTGAATTCAGATCTTCCTGACTCCAGATCTGATACTTTATCCTCTGTACCACCTAGTTGCCCAAAATATCTCTAGTTCTTTCGATCAAACCTTATGTGACATTCTCTGGTCCCTTTCCTACCTCATTCACAAAATGTGGTACCCAGAGCTGAATAGCAGAGTCTAGCTATAGTGGGATGAGGGAACTGTCAATGACAAAAGTTTTTAATACTAAGACTCCTATGAATGCTGCCCAGAACAGATTTAAAACTTATTTTCATTCACTCAAAGGGAGCTCAGGACTTAGAGCAGGAGCTGAAGGGAGAGGGGCAGAAATCAGATGAATCATAGGCCTTATCAATCACTATGGCTTTAGACTTTGTTGGTCTCCTGATTCTTTTATGAAACATTTTAAATTCTATAACTACTATAAAGACAGGAATGGATAGAAACCTAAAATAGAAGAAAAGATGATAAAAACATGATACTTAAACAATATATGTAATTATGTATTATGTAATATGTAATATATGATGTATTTTATTTGTATATATATAATATGTTATTGTTTATGTTGTAATATAGTATGCATATATGTAATATATGATATGTATTTTGTTTGTATGTATGTCATGTGTTATGTATAATATGTCTTCTATTTGTGTATATAATATGTAATTATGTATAATGTAATAAATTATATATGTATGTAATATGTCTTCTATTTGCATATATGTAATATGTAATTATGTATATATGCAATATATTATGTATATGTATAATATTTGATATGTCTTCTATTTGTCTCTGATTGACTCACACTCCCCACAGTGTTGTTCCTAACCTTCTCTATTCAAGTCTCAATTCTTCTATCAGCACATATAGGGCAGCTAGGTGGCATAGTGGATAGAATGTTGAGTCTGAAGTCAGATAGACTCATTTTCCTGAGTTCAAATCCAGCCTCAGACACTTAATAACTGTGTGACCCTGGGCAAGTGACTTAACCCTGCTTACCTTAGTTTCCTTATCTGTAAAATGAGCTGTAGAAAAAAATGTCAAATTGCTTCAGTATTTTTGTCAAGAAAATCTCAAATAGGGTCATGAAGAGTAGAAAATGATTGAATAAGTCAGCACATAATCTCTTTACTCATACCCATTTAATATGTTGGTCAGTAATATCATCAATCTTTAACACTGTGGTTTATAAATCATCTATGCCTTATCATTCTGTTCCTTTCTTGTCTCTCTTTTCCAAAAATTCTCTGTGAAGTTTGGGAGTGGGAGAGGGGATTATCTATGAAATATGCTAGGGACCTTCTTCTAAATATCCTAACCCTTTCATAGATTCCAAAAACTAAGTTTGTCTATCTAAACTAAGATTGTGGGCTATCTACCAATTGTACTTCAGTCCCACTCTATAGTCTCACCATGATTAACTCAATTTCTTTTCTCCATCATGTGTATATCTGGCAGTACTATTAAAAGGACTTTTCCAACACAATTATTCATTAATAATATGATGCAACCTGCTCATATCTGCCAGATACTTCTTCACTGCCCTTTGGATGACCTAAAACTTTAATCCTTTATTTTTTAGAGTTATGTATTCTATGATTCGAAGTCATATCGCATCTTTGAGATTCTATATTTGATGTTAAAAAGATCTGTTTTATTAGCAGGATTCAGCATGGGGGTCATTAAAAGCACTACACAATTTCCCAGAGGTGATCCAGTTCACTCTTTTTTCTCCTGAATCCATTTCGTTGTCCAATTACAATGTCTCCCTGTTTTATAAATATTGGTGAATCGTGACCTACTTGTACAGCTGCATATCACAGTCTGGAAAACAGGCATGTTCATTCATTTAATTTTATATGTGTGTATTGTTATAATAATAATGATAATAAAACTGGTATTTAAATAGTATTTTAAGGTTTGTGAAGTGTTTTATAAATTATTATACTTACAAATACAAATAATAATATTTACATAGCACTCTATAAGTGCAAAGTACTTTATATAGATTATATCTTTGATCTTTCCAACAACCTTGTAAAGAAGTTATTATTATTGCTATTTTAAAGAAGAAAAAATTACATGAGGGAGGTAAGTGATTTACTTCAGGTCATACAGCTAATAAGTGTCTGAGACAGAACCCTTTCAATGATTTCAAATCTCTTTTAGGTTGTTCTTTGATATTTCCAGGATTGATGAAATCAATCCAATGTCATCTGTCAACAGAACCTTGCATGGGATTTCTTTCCTTCTTAAATAGGGAATCCTTCCATCTGGATTTTGTAATAATAATTATAATGATAATAGCCAACATCAAGGACAAGTCTAGATATTCCTATTTTATGCTTCACTTGATATAAATAAACAAAAGACTGTTAAGCAAAGCTATTTCTAGGAATTTTGTATGTTAATTGTAGATTATTAGGAACATTGTTGGGACAATAGATATTGAAGGACAACTAAATACAGTGTAGTACAGTGACTAGAGTACCCAGCCAAGGGCCAGGGGGAGTCATCTTCCTAAATTCAAACCTGGATTTAGACACTTATTTCCTGTGTGATCCTGGGCAAGTCACTTAACCCTATCTACCTCAGAATCCTTATCTATTAAATGAGCTGGAAAAGGAAATGACAAACCAGTCCAGTATCTTTACCAAGAAAACCCAAAAGGGATCACAAAGAGTTCAACATGGTTGCCCCACTAATAGACATTTCACTCTAAAAATCAAATCCCTTTTTTTAAAGCTCCAATGTAGAGGGTGACAGATAATGAGGAACCCTGGGCAAGGTATAAAACCCTTTAGTCCAATAAAAGGAACCCTGTTGATGTGTCTGGTTTGGCTCCCCATCCCTCCTAGGGGTTTCTCAGCCTTCCTGAGAAGTCAAGGGGTATAACAACCTATGCTGTAATTAAAGCAGAGATATACTAAGTGTCAAGGAAACATCTGCACACAATAGCAAGTTATTTATATGGTCTCACATGTGAAGTACATAGTGCATGTGCAGTGTGCTATAGTTATGTAAATGTATTAGGGTATATAATGTTGAGAAAATTTTGAATAAACAAATTCCTGCTTGACCATCTTCTAGAGTTCCACCCCTTCACTCCTCATCTATGATCAGGATTTGGGTTGGTACTGAAATCCTCCAATGAGCAGGTCTGAACATCCCAAAGCAATAATTATGTGATCTTATATCTTATATCTTTCAGTTCATTATGCTTGATAAATACTTGTTGATTGACTGATTTCTCCTTTCAATTGGGAGCACTTATATACAGTTAACATTTATATAATACTTAAAATGTTGCTTTATTATATCTATCTCATTTGATCCTCACAACAATATGAGAGGAAAATGCTATTATTATCTCCATTTTATAAATGAAGAAACTGAGACATAGAGAGGTTAAGTGTCTGGTCCAGCATCATAGAGGATTTGAAGCCAGATTTGAATTTGTGTCTTCCTGACTTCAAGCCTAGAACTCTATTGATTGCTCTATTTTGAATTTACTCTTGTATATATTTTATGTTTCTTTGGCTGTATACAGTATTCCACTCCCTCTCTTTTGCCCCTCTAATAGAATATAAAATTTCCAAGGACAAGAACTGTTCATTTTTGTGCGGTAACTAGGACACAGTAGACTTTTAATAAATGCCTGTTGAATTATGTGCCCCCTTTTTTTCCACATATGCCATTCCTTTCTTCCCCTCCCACCAAGGGATTTCTTCCTTTTCTCAAATTTCTTATACTACTTTTTCTTGTGTTATCTTTTACATATATTACTTTGCAAAATTATCATATTTATTATTGCATATATGTTATTCCTTTCATTAATGTGGAAAATCCTTAAGAATGGGGATTACATTTTTGTGTGTCTCTGATACTTAACATAAATGTCTTTTACATAGTGTTTAATAAATATTTGCTATCCACCAGCCCTTTAGCCTTGTCTTCTAAGACAGAAACTAACATGAATTTTGTGCATACATAGGTGTTCTTGGTGTAAGAAAGAACATAATCTCTACAAATCACTGTAATATTCTTCTTACCATCCTCTACCCATTCTCCTTACTTACGTGAAGGCAGATTCCCATTCTTTTCTTTTTTTTTCTTTTTTCTTCTTTTCTTGTCTGTAGCTCTCTTGGCTAACCATTGTGGCAAATTTTAGTGAATTCCTAGTTTGTTGCATTGAAGGATCAATCACTGGAGGCTTGTAAGTGAAGCATGATTTATTTAGGATAGAAGTTCACAGCTTTTCTAATTGTAGGATGAAGCCATTCTCTCATCTGATTTGCATTCTGGAAAGTAATTTGAAATATACCCCCAAAAGTCTTTGAAGTAGTAACATTATCTGGAATGTATCCCAAGAAGCTCAAAGAAAGAGAAAAAGTACCCAGATGTAAAAAAAAAATTATAGCAACCTTCTTTGTTGAAAAAAAAATGGAAACAAAATGGGAAATCCATCAATTGTGGAATCTATGAACATATTATAACATGCAAAAGTAATGGGATATCATTGCATTATAAAAAAGTGAATAGAGTGCCAGGCCTGAAGTCATGAAAACTTGAGTTCAAATCTGACCTCAGATATTGACTAGTTTTGTGACTCTGGGCAAGTTACTTAATCCTACTTGCCTCAGTTTCCTCATCTGTAAAATGAGTTGGAGAAGGAAATGACAAACCATAATAGGAACAAATCATGAAGGGTGTTAAAAGCCAAACAGAAGATTTTTATATTTGATCCCAGAGGGGACAACAAGGTGATAGATCTGTGCTTTGGGGAGGTACCTCTGGCAACTGGCAAGTGGACGAGTGGAGTGGGATTGGAGTGGGGTCAGATTTATATCAGGGAGATCAATCAGCAAGCTATTGAAATAATTGTGTTATGAGGTGATGAAAATATAGGGAAGTGAAGGGAAGGGAGGAGAACCATGGAATATTTGGAATTAAATAATGGCTATAAGGCTCTTTCTACAGAGAAGGGTTCTGAACCATCTCAGAAGAACACAATTGTTTTTGTTCAAGGAATGATGATGTGGATTCCAAAGAACAAAGTAAGAGATCAAAAATGGTCAGAGGATAAAGGGAAGAGAAATGGTGTTTGGTTACTCCCTCCTGAGAAATACTTATATGATTACTTATCGATCTATTAAACTATAAAAATAATCTGTTATCTTCTCAGAATGTAAATCTGGAAATGTATCATTCCTCATTCCTTCTATTTCATATGAGGACAGGTGACATCACCATAAGGTATCTAGGAAAGCCTTAGAAAATTGTTAAGAATTATGGAGTCCTAAAGACCTCAGCTTTGGGGATAAAAATGCACTACTTGACAAAAAACTACTGGGAAAATTGGAAATTAGTATGGAAAAAATCAGAGCTCGACCCATACCTAACATCACATACCAAGATAAGATCTAAATATGTTCATGATTTAAACATAAGTAAATTAGAAGGACATAGGCTAGTTACCTCTCAAATCTGTGGAGAGGAAGGAATTTATGTCCAAAAAAGAACTGGAACTCATAATTGAACACCAGATAGATAATTTTGATTATATTAAATTAAAAAGATTTTGTACAAACAAAACTAATGCAGACAAGATCAGAAGGGAAACAATAAATTGGGAAATCATTTTTACATTTAAGGATTCTGATAAAGGCCTCATTTCTAAAATTTGTAGAGAACTGACTCAAATTTATAAGAATTCAAGCCATTCTCCAATTGATAAATGATCAAAGGATATGAACAGACAATTTTCAGATGAAGAAATTAAAACTATTTCTAATCACATGAGATGTTTCAAATCACTATTGATCAGAGAAATGAAAATTAAGAAAACTCTGAGATACCACTACATACCTGTCAGATTGGCTAAAATGACAAGAAAATACAAGGAAGAATGTTGGAGAGGATGTGGGAAAACTGGGACACTGATGTATTGTTAGTAGAATTGTGAATGGATCCACCCATTCTGGAAAGCAATATGGAACTATGCCCAAAGGGCTATCAAACTGTGCATAACCTCTGATCCAGCAGTGTTTCTACTAAGCTTATATCCCAAAGAAATTATAAAAAAGGAAAAGGACCCACATGTGCAAAAATGTTTGTGGCAGCCTTCTTTGTAGTGTCTAGAAACTGGAAACTGAGTGGATGCCCATCAACTGGAGAATGGCTAAATAAGTTACAACATATGAATGTAATGGAACATTATTGTTTTATAAGAAATGATCAGGAGGATGACTTCAGAGAGGTCTGGAGAGACTTACATGAACTGAGTGAAATGAGCAGAACCAGGAAATCGTTGTACACGGCAACATCAATATTATACAACGATCAATTCTAATGAACGTGACTCTTTCCAATAATGAGATGATTGATGCCAGTTGCAATGATCTTGTGATGAAGAGAGCCATCTACACCCAGAAAGAGGACTATGGGAACTGAGTGTAGATCACAACATAACTTTCTTATCTTTTTATTGCTGTTCATTTGCATTTTGTTTTCTTACTCATTTACTTTCTTTTTTGATCTGATTTTTTTGTGCAGCAAGAGAATTATATAAATATATTTATACATATTGGAATTAACATATATATATACACACACATATATACATACATACATACATATATTTAACATGTTTAACATATATTGGATTGCTTGCCATCTGGGGAGAGGGTGGAGGGAAGGAGGAAAAAATCTGAAACACAGGCTATTCAAGGGTCAATGTTGTCAAATTATCATGCAAATGTTTTGAAAATAAAAAGCTTTAAAAAAAAAAAAAAGAATTATGGAATCCTGCCCAGAGAAAAGACTTTAAGGATACAAGTTGTGTCCTTATCACTATGACTGATTGGCAGAAGAGAACAGCAGATTTAGGAATGGAAAAATAGAGTGAGAAGATACTATTTGGAAGTCAAAGGTCTACTTAGGTTGAATGAGTAAGCATATTCAAATGCCACCATTTTGCTCATTCCATACCTGTGCAGGAACATTTGGAACACAATACAGACAACCATAAATCTTGAGACTAGAGTATTGAGTCCTAAAGAGAACACAATGACCACAACTTTAATTCTATTATGTCTCTAGACTTACATGCATGACTTTCCACTAAATCCCTCCTATATCGTATCATTATGGTGTGGAGGTAACCTTCCCTCATCTTTGATTGCTTTTAATTTGTTTGACTTCTATTGTTATAGTGTAGCTATTTTTGGATATAAGCAATATCTACTCTCATCATTATGAAAGCAATTAGGTGAGGATGTTGATAAAGTGCTGAGCCCAAAGTGAGGAATACCTGAGTTCAAATTGGGCTTCAGGCAATTACTATCTGTATGATACTGAGCAAATTACTGAGCCTGTTTGCCTCAGTTTCCTCATCTGTAAGATGTACATGATAGTAGCACTTACTTCTTGGAACTGTTGTGAGGATTAAGTGAGATAATTATAAAGCACTTAGTATAATGCCTGGAACATAGTAAGTATTTTATATATGCTAGTTATTATTATTATTAAGACAAATGAGTTGAAATAACTGGTGATGCTTAGTCTGGGAAAAAAAATGTAGGGGGAACCTGAGACTATCATCAAGTAAGGGTCTATTATGTGGAAGTGAGATTAGATTTTTTTCTCCTTAATCTCAGAATACACACCTGGGAACTAAGGATAGAAATTGAGGAGAGGCAATTTTGGGTCTATATTAAAAAAAAAAAACTTTCTAACAATCAGGGTTGTCTCAAAGTGGAACAGGTTACTTCAGGAGGGAGTGGGTTTTTCCTATTGGAGATATTGGATGATTGAAAGAATAAGTGAAGTATTTATTAAGCATTTATTATGTGCAATGCACTGTATTAAAAAATGAATATAGTCCCTGCTGTCAAGGAACTTACATTTATTTTTTTTTCTAATTTAATATTTTATTTTCCCCAGTTACATTTAAAGCATTTTTTTTACATTTGTTTTTAAAACTTTGAGTTCTAGATTCTCTCCCTTATCCCTATCCCCAGCTCTCATTGAGGTAGAGATGATTCTTGCCCAGCAACATATCGGAACAAATAAGTTCTGAATCTCAGACTACTCTTAGATATTCTGTAATGCAGAGAGATTGATCTTCTACTCTGAAATCCAGGCAACTGTCTGTGCCATTTAGAAAGTATTCATTATAGTTATACACCTTTGGGTCAGCAGAGGCGCCATATCTGTTAGTACCATTTAAGACTGCTTCCACTGCTAGGATATGACTGGTGAGAGCTAGGAGATTGCAGAGGGAAAGAAGGAAAGTGTTAGAAGAGGATGGATGAAGATCTAGTGTTGGTCACTTTGGGACTGTCTGTTGATTCCCAGTTTAATTCAGTGAATACAATTCTTATCCCATACTTGGGGTCAGAGTTATACTTAGACAAAACTATGCAATGGGTAATGTAGGTGGTACCTCTTACTTTTTTCAGTGCCCTTTGCCCTAGGCACTCAGTAACCTTGCACTATTTTTAGCTGTTCCCACTGTAACCCATTGAAGCATCCTACATATGGCCATTAACTCAAAGTAATATACCATTCCTCAGTCACTTCCTCCCTATCCAAATGTACCCTCCCTGGATCTTCTTCTCTCAGAACGCTATTCTTTTCTATGATTAAGGTTGCTTCTTTGATGCACATATGGAATAAATCGATGGAGAGAAAATAAAAAAGAAAATAGAGAAATGCAAAAAGATTTTCTGGGGTAAGAGTTTAATTCAATTTAATTAAACAAGTATTTCTTGATCACCTACTATGTGCAAGGTACATAGGGCTCAATAATTTCTGTTGCAGGCACACCAGAGAGAATAAAAAAAGGTTCAGAAGATGTGGTAAAAAGCACAGCTCTTGCTGAGTTTGTTCATGGAATATGCATTCCCTAATCCTTTGTTGCTTTCTATGCTTAATACCTCAAGCAACTTGCAACACAAATAATATCCAAAACTTACCAAGTACAAACACAAATGCATACTTATCCCTCTTCCAACATTGCTACAGTTTCACTGTTTTGCTAAAGAGAAGGGTCAACCAACTTTCTTGTTTTTCCTGTCAGAAGAGGGGTAACATGGTTTAGAATGCAGGAAGACCTGTATTCAGATCCCACCTCAGAGAATTTATGGACTGTATAGCCTTGAGAAAGCCACTAAACTTCAATTTTCTCATCTCTAAAATGGAGTTAATAATAGCAACTATCCTTGGTGGTTATTAAGGGGTTCAAATAAGATGAGACATATAAGTCGGCTTTGCAAACCTAAAAGTAGTATGTCAATGTGAGCGAGAACTAGCTTCTTCCACAGTAGAAAGATCAGTTAAGAGCGCGGACCCAATGCCTCAAGCTCTCCATCCTTTAAAGGGTATTCTAAGGTGCTTCGGGACAGAGAACCATGGAAGTGTCTGCCATTTACATAACAATTATGTGACAAACAATTTAAGATATCAATTCTTACATATGGGTTCAAAAAGTCAATTTTATATGGATTAGGTTGAGGAGCTATGACTAGGTGACAATTCATTTGAAAAAGATGTGGGGCATTTTAGTGGATAGCAATGTCCATAAAAATCAATGGAGTGACACAGTGACTAGAAGTATGAAATGAAATCTTAAGACTACATGAAGGGAGACACAATCTCTAGGACTAGAGAGGTGATAAACCACTGTACTTTACCCTGGTTAGACTATATCTGGGAATAGTACTCAATTCAGAGTGCCACATTTTAGGAAGGTCATTGAAAAGCCCTTCGATGTTTGAGTTTAGATAAGTGTTTAGAATAACTAGAATGATGAAGGACCATGCCAGAAGAAAATCAGTTGAAGTAATTAAGAATATTAACCTTGAGTAGAGGAGATTTAGGAGGAATATAACCATGGTCTTCAATTTTTTGAATATATAAGTGAAAGAAGAATTTATCTTGTTCTACATGACCCCAGAAATAGGACCCTTGAGAACAGCGGCAACTGTAGGCTGAGGGTTCAGAATAACTTCTTAAGAATTTTTTGCAGTTCAGCAATTTTTTCAGTCATGTCCAACTCTCTTGACCCCCATTGGGGGCTTTCTTGGAAGAGAAACTGGACTGATTTCTTTCTCCTACCCATTTTACAGATGAGGAAACTGAAGCAAACAGGGTGAAATGACTGCGCAGGATCACACAGTTAGTAAGTTTCTGAGGATGGATTTGAACTCACAAAGCTGAATCTTCTTGACTCAAGACCTAGTATACTATCCACTGAACCACTTAGCTGCTCACTCTTAATAATTAGACCTATCTCAAAATGAAAACTTTTGTCTCTATAGGTCTTCAACCAAGGACTACTTGATAGGTTTGTTGCAGATGAGGTTTCTTTTTTAGCTATTAATTGGGTTAGATGGATTCTGAAGCGTCTTCAAGTTCTGTGATTTTGTGATTCAATATGAGATCAGGGTTTATGACATTGAAGTGAAACAATCCTAATAATAAATGGTGTAAGAGTTTATGAGAAATATTTAAACAGAGGCTGGTTGACTGTTGGAGATATCATAAAGAAGATCATTGTCTGGTACAGATGACTTATGAGGTGTTTTCCAACAGTCAATTAGTCAATTAGCATTTATTAAGCACTTGCTCTGTGCCAAGCACTGTGCAAAATGCTGAAGATACAAAAAAGAGGTAAAAGACTGTCTCTGCCCTCAAAGAGCTCATAATCTAATGGGGGAGACAACCTGCAAATATGAACAAAGCAGGCTATATATAGGCTAAATAGGAAATGATTACGAGAGGGGAGGTATTCAGAGGGGTTAGAAAACATTACCCATGGAAGATGGGAAGAAGAATAGTTGGGATTAAAATCAGGGAGATCAATGGTCAGACAGGAGGAGAGAATGTGTCCCAGGAATGGGAGACAGCCAGAGAAAATTCCTTGAGCTAAAGACAGGATGTTTTATCCAATGAACAGCCAGGAGACTAGGGTCCCTGGGTTGAAGAGCTACTCCTAGCATACTTCCAAACTTTAAATCTTTGGTGCTGGCCTGTTCAAAATACTACCAATAACTTGGATAAAGACACAAAAGATTTGCTTATCAAAGATGGAGTCAGCACAAAGTTGGGTAGAACACCACACATGTTGGAGATCAGAATGAAAATTTTTAAGTAGTCTCAAAAGACTGGAATCATTGGCCCTGATATAATAAGATAAATATGAAGGTCTAAATTGTACATTTTCAATGGACTCAGAATAGCATTAGTGTGAATATCCCCTATGTTAATGCATATTGTAACTCTTTCATTAGAGAAGGATCTTATCCACATCTCTCCATCAAAACCCCTTAAAATTCTTATCCATATTTTTCCATCAATACTCCTTAGAACACCTCCCCAACATACTAGAAATCTTTGGATGTCAGTGTAACATTCAGGCTGTCCATGTGCACAAGTCCAGAATAAAGAGACAAATAAATAGCAATTTATATGAGAAAGAACTATGGATTTTCATGACGTATAAACTTACTGTGAGCCTATTCTGCAGTGTAACGTGAGTTTAAAAAGATGGCATGATCTCAGACTAAAGTAATAGAAATGTGACCTAGTCTTGCTACACAACATTCTATCTCCCACTCCATGACTTTGCACAGGCTTCATGCCTGAACTCCTTCTCCTTCTCCTCCTTACTTCTGCTTTTGGAAATCCCACAATTCTCTTCAAAGTTCACCTGCAGTGAAGCTTCCTGCAAAAAGCATTTCTTCAATCCCTCATTTCTCTCAATTACTCAATATTCCACTCCTTCTAGTAGAATGTAAGCTCCTTGAGGGCACAAAATGTTTAATCGGGATTTTATTTCCCCAGCCTCTAGTTTAATGCCAAGTCCATAGAAAGTACTGAATAAATCAATTCTGGCTTAGAAATCAAAGAGATATTGCAACATACTTTTGGGTCACCAATTTCAGCATCAGTGTAACAGCTTGGGAAAAAAAATGTACTAGAAATAATATCCCCACATGCACCAAATAAAGTACAATTATCCTTTCCACATCATAGGGGTTAGGAGTACAGTTTTCCCACAATTTGGATAAGTCCACGTAAAATTTTTTGGTCCTCTCTTCATCCTAGGTAAGCTAGCATTTTTTTCTTTTTTTAATGGGATGTTTATTGTACCTTATTGTAAAATTAGGGTTGATATTATACAGTGCCATACTTATATTTTATGAGTTTCTGAATTTCTAAACTTTTTCTGTGTTGTCTCTGACCTTCAAATGTCTGTGGCTTCCAAAAAAAACTCAGAAAAATTCCCATTTAATTTCTTATGCTGATCTGTGATATCAAAACCACAGTGAGGAAAGTCATGATAAGAAAGGGATAATGATATTGTTTAGTCATTTTTTCAGTCATATTGGACTCTGTGACCCCATTTTCTTTTCAGAGATATTGGAGTAGTTTGCTATTCTTTCTCCAGCTCATTTTCTAGATAAAGAAACTGAGGTAAACAGAGTTAAGTGACTTGCTCAGGATTACACAGCTAGTAAGTGTCTGAGGTCAGATTTGAATTCAGATCTTACTGACTCTAGGCCTAGCACCTAGCTGCCTGAATAATTGATTATTAAAATAATACATAGGTTGTTATACATATTATTTATTTTGTGAATATTTAAAATTCACTTGTCTGTGAATATGTCCCACTCCCTCTAGTAGAAGATAAACTTCTTGAGGGCATAAAATGTTTAGTTTTGGTTTTATCTCCCTAGCTTCTATTATAATGCCTGGCTTAGTGGAAGTGCTGAATAAATGAATTCTGGCTTAGAAATCAAAGAGATATTGCAACGTACCTTTTGGTCACCAATTTCAGCAGCAGTGTAACAGCTTGGAAAGAAAATGTACCAGAAGATGAAAAATGACCTGGGTCAATTTTATTCACATTCACTAAAATGATTGATAAGAAGGTACTCATGAAAGCTAGATCAAAAATGTTCAACTCCATTGCACTGCCTATGATGATCAGGATGTTGGCTCACAATGAAGAGTGACTTAGTCATTTGCAATTATTTAGAAGAATCATTTAGAAATGAAATGGAAAGGAGACTGTATGTGTTTGTTTCAGTGGTGGTGGGAAGAAATGAAGGAAAGAAAAATCTTCGTAATTGGAAAAAATTAACTTAAAGACACACAAAATAAATGCTGTGTACTACTCAGGGAGGGAAGAGAAGAAAGATGTGTGTGATCACATGATAAACAAAGAAATTGGGGAAAAATTGGGGTGGCAGATATACTAAAGGCAATTTATCACATAAAAAATATTGAATGAGTCCAGGCAAAGAAGACAAATTCGCCATCTTGCAAAATCCATCCCATAAAACCTCAAATAGTTATCCCAGTGATGGAAAATTCATTGAGACATACTGATGGTTAGATAGCTTGGATGGAAATCAAAATGGTGAACACAAAAATCATCATTTTGGCATTTGGTGGATTTCTGTTCTAAGATCACTGAGAAATAATCTCTGAGAAATCTGAGAAATAATAGATCTGAATTTAAGAAGAAAAGGAAGACTTCTTAGCTATTATGATCAGTCCACAATGAAGGGAACAGCTATATTTCAAAATAGTGCGACTTCCCATCACTGAATGTATTTTTAAAAGAGGTTTCTACAATAGGTGAATAAATGGGAGGATTTCCATTTTGCTTTCTTAATCTCTCTCTCATAAGAGTTCTTTTATAATACCTCATTTAACTTAGAATGCAATTAAAATAAGTATGGGGAGAAAAAATATTTAATTTTGGGTCCATTTTGGGGTCCCTATAGCTTTGTGTGGTCTACCCTCTGATTTTATATTTTTAATTCCAGTTTTCAATACCCAAATGAACTGCTCACTGTGGAAAATGAATCAAGATTTAGGAGATTATACAGAAACAGATAGAATGGATATTGGGCGCAGATTGGAATGGGAAGTGAGGAGGTAGGAGATTTGGGTTTGAGGGCAGATTTTACCCCCTACATTGCTATGTGATTATGGGTTACCCCTTCTTCTGTCTTAGCCTCAATTTCTTCCTCCCTAAGTTAGGGAAAGTCAGACCCAGTCTTTAACATGTTTTCCAACATCTTGTGTCATTATTAGACACAGACACTCATGTTCATAATATGTCTTAGTATTTCTTTGCCTAACAGAAAAATATAGAGGAACAGATACTGGATCTATAGTGAGAAGACATGGATTAAACCTAGATTTAAACCTCATATCCACCTCAGTGACAATGACTCATTCATTTTGCCTTGTTTGGTCTCAATTTTCCCATGTGTAAAATTAAGGAGTAAGATGACTTTTTAGGGTCCCATCCAAATCTAAATTTCTAGGAATCTACTGATAGATTTCCATTTAATTACTCAATCAAAATGTAATTTTATTTACACAGACTCCTAAAAACATTCTGTGACCAACCTATAACCTTTTCTCTAAACTAGGACCTGCCCAAATATTTTAGAGATTACATTTGAGGAAACTGTATCACTGGAAAGGAAAGGTCAGCAGCGTCTTTGGCTCTGAGTATCAACAACAGAGCTAAGCAGTTGCAACTGTCAGGTGTAAAGAAAACCTGGGAAAGAGGGGGAGGGAGTGATGGAGTAGGGAATGGACAAGATGAGTAGCAAAGTAAGAAAACAAAGAAGGAAAAGGAAGGGAAAAGAAAGGGAGTAATGAAGAAGCATTTATTAAATGGCAATATGTGCTAGCCACCATTTTAAGCATTTTGCAAGAAAAGAAATAAAGAAAATAAAGGAAATGGGAAGAAGTTTATATGACAGATGGTGGCAAGTAGCCATAAGCTGCTGTTTTTTATTGTTTTTGAGCTGTATCCACATGTGATTTTCTTGCCAACTGACACCTTAAAATAATAATAACTGTAACCTTTTGGGAATTACATCTTAATTATTATCATGTAATATTTTAAAGATTTCAAAGTACCTTATAAATTATTTCATTTTATCTGTATATCACTGGAAAATGGGTACTATTATCATCCCCATTTTGCAGATGAGGAGACTGATATATCTGCATTTATCTAGAGTCACACAACTAGTTAAATGTCTGAGGTAAGACTTAAATTTGGGTCTGATTCCAAGTCCCGCTGTATTGCCTAGCACTATATTGTGACTTGATGCAAAGGGAATATGCCCTGCACAAGGGAAGAATTTGGTCACTAATTTCCCAAGTTACTGAAGAAACTTTAATTTGCTTCTAAAATTGGCAGCCAGTACTTTTTTTGTAGTACCAGAGAACAAAAAGCAAGTAGAAGATAACTGATTAAAGAAAGGCTAAACAAATTGTGGTTCATGATGTGATACATCACTTTCATGTAATGGAATACAATTAATTCATAAGAACCAAGAAGCATGGGAAACTTCTTTGAATTAATATAGAGACAAATAGACAGATCAGAGAAACAACAAACACAATGACAAGCATACAAGTGGAAAGAATATAAGAACATGAAAAATAGAACTGAACACTAATATAAAGACCAAGCTTGGTTACCAAATAATAGCTGAGAAAATGTATCTCATTTCTTTCATTGCAGAAGTGAGAGACAATGGATGTTGAGCATTGTATACACTGTTAGACACAGGTAATGTTTTGTTTTGTTGAACTGATTTCGCCCTTCCTTTTTAATTTTTATAATAAGGGGATAGCTCAAGAAGAGGATCCACTCAAATTTAGTAGGAGTGGAGAAAAGAGAGAGATATTAGGAAAGGAAGGTGATGAAAAAACAAAATAGATTGATAACTTAAATTTTTATTAATAGCTTTTTATTTTCAAAATATATGCAAAGATAATTTTCAACATTCACTCTTGCAAAACTTTGTGTTCCAATTTTTTTCCCTCCCTTTCCCCACTCCCTTTCCTAGAAAGCAAATAATCCGATATATGTTAAACATGTACAATTCTTCTCTCTATATATATATATATTTCTATGTTTATAATACTACATAAGAAAAATCAGATCAAAAAAGAAAAATGAGAAAGAAAACAAAAAGCAAGCAAACAACAAAAAATGAAAAAATTATGTTGAGATCCTCATTCAGTCCCAACAATCCTCTTTCTAGACACAGATGGTTCTCTTCATCACCCGTCTATTTGAATTGGCTTGAATCACCTGATTGGATAACTTTAATTAAAAAAAAATTAAAAGGCAAAAGAATAAAATGGAAATACAGTTGGCTCAGATTCAGAAGACCTACTAGTTCTAACTCTTTTGCTAACTAGCTATATGACTTTAACCTTGAGAGTTCACTTTGATCTTTCTAAGTTTCTAGTTCCTCATACTGGTTGTAAAATATAAGAGTTGAATTAGGTGATCAAATGTGGAATTAGATTTTCATATGCATAGATAGGCCCAAGGATTTAGAAAAAGAAGGGATTCTAAAAGTCATCTAACCAAATCCCTTTATTTTATAATTATGTGAGGTCACACAGGTAATAAATGGGATTTGGAACCTATTTTTTTCTCTGATTCCAAAGCCAGTCTCCTTTCCTCTTCACTCACTACTCTTGCTTCCTTATAATAACCACAATTTCCTTCCACTTGTGGAAAAGCCCCCATACATGATTTTCTTACAAAGCTGGAGGACCATATAGATCTTTAGAAAAAGCAAGAGAGACCAAAAAAAAAAAAGTTATCTTGGCTTTCTTTGGGTTTTTAATGCAAGGACTCTGGATTAAGGACCCTTTTTCTTGTATTAGGCAATTTCCTCATCTGCTCCACCCCTCAAAAAAACTCTAGACATTTAGCCTCATTCAATGAATGGATTGCACTAAAATGTATGAAATTTCAAGTAAAGATTTGGGAGATTTAAAAAAAAAAGCAATCTTAAAGGAAAAGTTCCAATAAAACATCTTTTTAAAAGGGTTGGGGGAGGAACAACCAATTTCTTGTGTGTTTTTGTCAGATTAAAGAAAATCTGTCCAATAATCAATGACTTGTTAATCTGAGTACTCACAGGGGACCTGAAGGGATTTGCAGGGAAAGACCTGGTCCAAATTCTGATGTTCCCTAAGAAAACTCTGGTTTGGGGCAGGAACAACATAAGAATGACTGATGAATTCAACCCCTGGGAACCCAGGATCTTGAGTCCTGTGGGTTGTTTCTTTAGGATCTTTGCCAACTCTAAAATTCTATGACTTAGATTCTCATCAATATTTTATTCCTGTTAAAGGAACAACCAAGAGAATAAGATCTCATAAGATCAATACCTCCAGAGGGCAATGTGGACTCTTGCATGAGGAATCTAGAGTGTTAAATTTAGTTCAAAGCAGATTCTACTGAAATACACAATATTTTCTGCCCTTTCTGGTGGGGTGGAGAGGAGAGAAAGGAATAAACTCTCCTCCTTATCAGTAAGCGGCACTCAGGCTGTCAAACTAGGAACAAATATCTGAATAGTACAATTCCTCCAGGAGAGCTACAAAGCATGAGTCCCAGGAGGATTCACAAGCATACTTACAAGCCATACTCAACTATCAGTATCTAGAGGAACAGGGAGATTTATTCTTTGAGACTCCGTGGAATTAGGAAACTTTGTCTTCCTCCTAAGATTTGTCACACTTATCTGAACTAGGTATACCTGGGCCAAATTGATACAACCAGTTTCTGCACAAAATGCAGTGAAGACTATGTAAAAATAGCTAGAAGCTGGGCTGGGTTCTGAGAAGCCCCTGACTTTAACAGGCTGAAAAGCCTGTTCTCAGCATGTCAGAAGCATCCTTTATATTGGAGTATATTGTCACTAGCTTTGGCTGATAGATAGATAGGTCACTGGGGGCAAAGAACTTCAGAGTTAGAAGAGATTTTTGGAAAAGCTGGCCCTATCAATGTGAGAAACATCTGTCCAGAGACATTGACTTTCTGGAGCTTAAAACCCAGTCAGAACATTCTTGGAAATGATGTTGTGGGAAGGTTTTTATTATAAAATCATAGAATTTTAGAACTTCAGTGGGAAATAGCAAGGGTTGTAATTTCTCATCCATAGCCTGTTGGTGGCTAGCATAATACATTTCTACAGGATGAGTTCTTAAGAAATGTTTGCTGGGTTGAATTGACTTAAATTGAATCAAATGACTCTTTGAAACTCTTTATATGATTTCTTTATTATTTGGAAATATGAGGGGCAACTAGGAGGTGTAACATCTTCCTGAATTCCAATTCTACCTTTCTAGTTGGGTGATGCTGGGTAAATCACTTAATCCCATTTGCTTCCATTTTCTCATATGTCAAATGAACTGGAGAAGGCAATGGCAAACTACTCTAGCATCATTTCTAAGAAAACTCCAAATGATGTACGAAAGAGTTAGCCATGACTGAACAATGACAACATTCTGAAAGAGCTGTATCAACAAGTCAACAATCATGTATTAAGTGTTTCCTATGGTTCAATCACTGTGTTAAGGCAGGATAGTTAAAGAATCAAGTCATACTCCTTGATAATGTGCTTCAAATGTATTCAGGAACATATAAGTTCTCCACACTTAGAGTACCACCTTAGGGCCTGCTAGGGGGACTTAAGAGGGTCAACTTTTTCAGTAGGTCAACTTTTCCCAAAATATGAATATAAGTTCCCTGAAGACAGGGACTTTTTCATTTTTGTCTTGTATCTCCAGCATTTGACACAGAACTTAATTCATATTAAACATTTAATTATTGCTTTTTAGGCATTGATTCAATTATTCATTTATTTCCCCAGCTCCTTTCCTTTTGCTGATAAATAAGCTCAGATCTCCCTAATATCAAAAAATCTTTTACCTTAACTTTTCTACTCCATTCACTATCTACCTCTTCCCATCCAATTCTCCTCTCTTTCAGTGCTTATGCCTCAGAAAATTTCCCTGCAATCAATGCTTCCACTTCTCAACACTCACTCTCTCCTAGACCCCTTGTAATCTGGTTCTTGCCTTCATTTCACTAATGAACATGTTCTCTCTATATCAGTCTGGTGAACTCTATGAACCTCTTGTTAGTGTAAACTATGTTGGAATAATGGTTTTTTAAATACATAAAATAAAATACATGGTCACAAAAGAAAGCAATTATATTGAAATGCATTTTTCAAATTATAAAAAAAAGGTCATGGACCCTGGATTAAGAACCACTCCTAGGTCACCAATAATCTTATAATCATTAAATCTAGTGGCCTTCTTTCTGACTCGTCTCTTTATCACACTGTAGAATTTGACCCACTCATCAACACCTTCCCTATTCTCTTCCCAACACAAAAAGACTTTTCCTCTGTTTTCTCTAGTTCCTCATCATGTTGGTTTTTTTATTACATTACTGGGAGCTTCAGCAGGGAGCACCTGAATGAGCTACACACTGCCCAGTAGAAGTTTGGGAACTAGAAGGTACAGAAAAAGGGATCTAGCATTTGCTGGGAAAATCCAGGGAACTAGATTGAGAATCTGCTGGGAAATGTGGAGTAGGAGTTAGGATTTAGCTAGAATCTGTGTGGGAGGAGTTGAGGGTTAGTTTGGTACTGCTGGGAAGGAAATTAAGGATTAGTTTAAGGAAGTTCCCTCAGTAACATTTCATGGTGGACACTAAACATGACATGGAGGTAGGAGGGTGATGAGTTGGAGATGAAGGAAGTATCTACAGGGCAGCCTCTCAGGTGTTTGAGGATGATGGTTCAGAAGTAGAATCAGAAACACCTCCACCCATTTTGACCTCAGCCTCTGATTGACTGAGTCATAGATTTAGAAACTTCGTATAGCAAGGGAATTTACAGAAATTGAGGTCCAAAGAAGTAACTTATTCTGCATAATGTATTGGAATTCAGGTTTGTGACTGTAAAAATGCACTGTTAGATAATATAAGAAATTCAGGTAAATTTGGTTGTTTCTTCTTCCCTAAAGTGTCAGAAGTACTATTTACCTCATAGATATGTGGGGACTTGTGAGGAACTCCCATCTCTTTCTCTCTTATTTTCCTTATTACTGTGCAAGGCAACATCATCCTCTCAGCTCCTTGGATTGCTAAACTAGGATTCATTCTCAACTCCCCACTCTCTCTGCTCCAACATTGCCAACGACTGGTGTAGGACCTCATCACCTCCTGCCTGGCCCTATTGAGACAGCATCCGGTGGGTCAGCCGGCTCAAATTTCCTCTCCGCTCCAGTCCAAGCTCATATGAAAAATGTGGATTATAAGGGCACCTATCAGCCAGGGCTTTTGTGAAGGTAAAACAAGATATATTTGCCAAGTGTTTCACAATCATTTAAGTGTTGCATGAAAGCTAGTTCCGGCTATCACAAGTTCCACATCATTTTGCTTCATTCAGACAATGCAGATTCTGTACAGTGTAGCAGGCAGCTCTCTTGGAAATGTGTCTTTCCTTGATTTTTGACTTGCTTTTTCAGCCTGTGGCACCAGTGGGCCTTGACTGGGCAGTGGAAAAATTACAATGGATGTTTCATGGGCTTTAAATGCGGCTCCAAAGTAAATTAGGACATGTGATTTCATACATCATGTTCCTTATTGGCTTATTCACATTGCTGGCTCTATGTCTGGCAGGATGAAGTCAATATCCGTGGTTAAATCTAATTCCAGATGGCAAGCTAGCGCTTATGCTACACAGAATAAAAATGAAGTTATAGAATCTTAGGGGAGCAAAAAAGAAAGGAAGCAGCATCAACTAAGAGACAAAACACAGAACTGCCAGACGGAATTTTACTCTCACCAAAGATCTGAAACACCAACCAACTTATCTTAAGCCTTCAATTCCTAATCTGTATAATGGGTATAATTATAAAGCTCTACTTCTAGACCCCTGGGGAGGATTACATACCTAGCAAATTATGTCAACTCACTTCCCTGATATAAATGTTAGAAAAATGCTACTAGCATGAAAATTACTTATAAAATAAGGAGGAAGACCTTTAACCCAGTAGTTCAAATGTCCTCCAGTCACATGTGTTGGGATGTTTTGTTTTTCAGTATTCATCATTCAGAATTCATCATTCAGTATGTCATCCTACTATTCTACCACTGCTAGTCACAGCAAAAATAAAGTTTAGAAAACCTATCCTTAGGTAAGAGATTTGGGGCTAGAAGTCCTTAGTGGCCATCTAGTCTAATCTTTTTAGGAAACTAAGACTGAGAGGTTAAGTGACTTCTCCAGAGTCACACAGCTAATAAACATCAGAGGCAGAATTTTGGGGATCATTTGGCAAGGCAGTTGGGATTAAGTGATTTGCTTAAGGTAACAGAGCTAGTAAGTATTAAATTTATGAGGATAAATTTGAATTTAGGTCTTTCTGATTTCAGGACTGGTACTCTATCCACTGCACCATCTAACTCCTCTCTGATTAAATTCCATTGAAATTTAAACTCAAGTTTCCATAGTCCCCATTCAAAGTAGAACATTCAGGCCCATGGTTGATATTTAGGACTCAGTGAATCTAAATAAGGATCAAGAAGTTCCAAGCAGCAACCTCTGGCATAGAAATGACTTAACACAGCTGGCTTCTGAACAAGGCAGATCAGGGTGAGAGTTCGTGAATTCTCTTTTCCAAATAAATGGAATTAAAGTCTAGGAAATTAACACCAGCCTGCAGGACTCTCCTCCAGAAAAGACTCTATGAGCCATAGAGTCAGAGACTCTGCCCCTGCACTCTGGCCAAACCATGGCATCCCTCAGATGGAGGAAAGGATAACCAATTTTTCTCTTCCATCTCTGGCAGACCACTGGGGGAGATTTTTCAAAGGGTATAATTGTGAAAGAGCCTCATCTGAAGAGGAATAATCAGACTACCTAAAAAGCGACAGGTCACTGAATAGAGGGCAGACAATAAGAAGGCGACTCCCTGAGGAGCTCCAAATACTTCACAGATATTTTGATGATTTTTTTGTTCAGAAAGCTCATTATCATCACATGGGTATGGAACAGGTGAGAGGGCAAGGCAAATGGCAGAAGCATTTTTACTCTCATTTAAAAAATAACAAAGCTAAAGAAATTAGAAATTAAGAAATTATGTGACTTGCTCAGGGCCATACAGAAAACTGATGGAAGAGTCACTGATGTATCTTAATTATCTAATCACTAAGTAATTACTTAGCAATAATTACTAAGTAATAAATCCACGCGCTTCCCTAAGATTAAAGACTTGCTAATTCTGTAACCAAAAAAAAGTCCTTGCTCAAAAATTTTCTCTATTATTTTTATGCTTGCTGAATATTTGAAAATTAAATTAGTTCCAAAAATTATTTTTTCTACTAAAGAGCCTTCATCCATTTTTCTAGTTCAAGCCAATATGCCAATATATAAAAAGGAAAAGGGGAAATGAATGAGCATTTACTAAGAACCTACTATGTGCTAGGTACTGTGCCAAGTGCTTTACAAATATTCCTTCATGAGTCATCACTTGCTCATTAGACATTTTCCACTCCCATAGACCGGAGTCTCTTTTATTTGGGAGGGAATGACCCAGGATCTATCATTGTTATGAGAAACTCCCTGTTGAAGGGACACCCTTTGCCAACATAGACTGGCACATTGTCTGAAGAAAAGTCTTTCAGAACTGCCTGACACAGCTAAGTGATTAAGTGACTCCCAGGGGCTATGTGCAAAAGCTAGATCTGAACCCAGTTACACTGGGTTTATATTTTTAAAAACGGCTAGTATGTACCAAGAGTGCCAAAGATACAAATAAAAGCAAAGAATACAGCATCTGCTCTCGGGAAGCATACATTAAGGGAACATGAGACATAGTAGCTGGAAAGTGTGGGAGGAGAACTTTGTTACATTGCAGGGTTGAAGATACTCAACAATTGCTTTTAGGGATGGAACCAAACAAAATAAGGCCAAAGTTGCCCTCTAAAACTCCAGAGATCCCATGATCCCATAGAGGAATCTCATATTTTTAGTGAATTAGGATATAATATGTCCTATATATATATATATGTGTATATGTATATAATATCCTCTTGTATAGGAATACATGATCCATTAAAAAGGAGAAAAATCCTATTTTAATGAAATTTATTTACTCATTTAAAAAATTAAGTGAATTAATGATAAAATAATTATTTAATTGCTAATGGAAAAATGCAATAGCTATTTGTTGAGCATTCAGAAAAATGTTTTATTATAATAATTTCAAGAATCCTGGAATCTGCACAGTACTTTCAGGTTTTCAAAGTGCTTAACAAGAATTGTTTCATTTCAGCCTCATAGCGGATCTTCAGTGTAATTATAATAGTTATTATTAGTCCCTTTTTGCAGCTAAGGAAGCTGAAATTCAGAAGGTAAATGACTTGCCTAGGGTCACACAGCTGGTGTCAGAGGCAGATCTTGAACTCAGGTCTTCCTGACTACTGATTATTCAGTCAAGGCCCCACAGAACCTCCTGTGTTTTATCTCCTGTTTATTTGTTCTATGGGTTATAAGGTATGAAAGATTTCCCAGTGACTGGCTTTACAAATTAACAAGTAAGATACAATTATTTGCAGTAGTAACATTTTATAAGATAAATACAAGTTGTAAACAATAATAGCAACACCCATTGTTTATATGGTCCTTTTTGTATTCTTGCATTTTTACAAGCAGCAGCAGTCTGTTAGGGCTTGAAAACAATACCAAATGCTATATTCTCGGTGTCTTCACTTGCTCGGTGGGCAGTTTCCTTTCCCATTGACCAGAACAGGTGAGTGCAGCAACTTCATGTTCAAGGCTAGAATTGGGTTTGAATTCTTGACATACTAGTTCTTTTAACATTCCACAGCACTCTGAGCTGTGATTTGCTCCTCCCAGGAACCAAATGTAAACACAAGTGAGAAAAATTACACCCTTGCCATTGGCTCTAGAAAATATCAGGGAAAGAAGGGAGTCAAAAAGAAGAAAAGCAGGTAAGAGGAGAAGGGAAACATATGCAGAAGAAGGAAAACTCTCACTTCTACCTCAAAAGAATTCCAAGCAATCCATCAACAAGCATTTTAAAATACCTATTATGTGCCAGACATTGTGCTGAGTGCTGGGAACCAAGCCATTGGCTCTCTTACCCAGACCCTTGGAGGCTATGGGGATTCCTTTGGGGCATAGATGGACAGGATTGAGATACCTTTGAGTTTCTTTGAGGTATCTAGTGTACATCTTATTCCCATTTTTCAGACTTGGAAACTGAACCTTAAAGAATTTCATAGTAGTTAAATAATTAAAATTAAATTATTTACTATTATCCAAATAATTAATTCATAATAAAATTAACATTTTATAGAACTTTAAGGCTCGCAAAGCACTTCATATCACCTGACTTTCATAACAACTTTAGGTGATGGATGCTATTTTTAGTTTCATTCTACATGTAACGGAGCCGAGGCCTTCCAAGGTCACACAGCTGCTAAGTGTCTGAGATAGGATTCAAGAGCAGGTCTTCCTGGCTTAAAGTCCAGTATTTTTTTCCACTGGACCCCAGTAGGTACTTGCCATATCCTTGTTGGGAGATTAAGCCTATCTCATTAGACTATCCTAGGCTATCTCATTCCACTACGATGGGCCATTCTATTAAAACTGGCACTCATTTTGTTATTCTGAGCCTGCTCTATCCTCCAAATAAAATTCAATTCCCTGCTGTCATTATGCATAGTGGGATTTAAAACAGACAAAAAAGCACAGGTGGAGAAAAAATTTAAATAACTTCAGGAATAAATGGGTTAATTTCATTCTTTGAGCAATGATTTATTGAATGTCTACTACTCACAAGGCCTTGTGCCAAATACTCTGATTCAGGGGGATAGTTTCTAAGAAGAAAATTGTTCTCTGGGTTATGACTCCCATCTCTGTACTTGCTGAGAGCCAATGAAATTAAGCCATGGGTCAGAGTTGATAAAGAGGCTAGAGGTCTGTTTGATATGTTAGCTATCTGAATTGATTGAAGCTTTGTTCTCTTTGGTGACTGGATATTCCATAACCTATCACAAGGACTTTTCATGTTTCGATTTATTTCTCTAGCAAAATTGACCCATGAAACTACAAAGCAATAGAGAAGCAGCATCATTACAGAATCATAGGCAGAGAGCTAGAAGGTACCTTTGAACCAAAGCTCATAAAATGAATGAGTGACAGGGGCAGGTTTCAGTGAAATGACCCTTCAGGTACATGGAGCTCCAGAGAATCTTTCAGAAACAAACATTAGGCTCTCTGTGCTCCAGTTTCATCATGGGACAAGTAGATGGCACAGTACAGTGCTGGGCTTGTGTCAGAAAGACCTGATGTCCAATATAACCTCTGACACTGACTAACTGTGTGTCTCTGGGAAAGTCACTTAACCTGTTTGTTTGCCATAGTTTCTTCCTCTGCAAAATGGGGATAATATTAATACTTACTGCCCAGCAGTGGCCTTCAAAGTGTAATCCAAAGAATTGTTGGGGTCTCTGAAACCCTTTCAGAAGATCTACAAATTCAAAATTATTTTTTATTTCTAATATAGTAAGCAAATAGCTATAAATATAACCCATGTGAACAAAAACTCTTTGAACAGATCCTCGATAGGTTTTTAACAACCTGAAGATATTGAGAACAAAAGTTTGAGAACCACTGGCTAGGGTTGTTATGAAGATAAATCAGATAACAGTTATAATTATGTGTATTGTAGAGCTAAAGCAAGAAAGTTTCTTAGAATTAACATATTTCATCTCTCTCATTTTACAGGTAAAGAACCTAAGATTTTAGGAGATTTCCCTAAGGTTACACAACCAGTAAATGTCAGAGACGAGAACTGGTCCTCAAACTTTCTGACTCTATCCACTACACCACATTGCCTCATAGTGATAGTCAATGGCCTTGCAGCTTGGATTTGAGGAACAGTTTCTATAAAAAGCCAGAAAACACCAAGCATTCTTAGATGAATGCTCAGTGACAGCACATTACCCCCATCCCACTCATCCATGCCCATTATAGCATGCTTCAATCACCTTTTGAACCATCTGCTTGATCACATTTGTTCTTCTGAATACTTCTCTTCTGTTTACATCAGTCTGTTCCCTGGGGACCAGGGATTAGTTTATTGTGGGCCAAGTTTATCAGAGTTGTCTTTGTATGGATGTGTCATTCTCTTCTTAATGGGAATGATAGCCATTCCAGGCAGCAATGAGTTCCATGAAATCCCCTCCTGGTGACTGTCGACTCTCCTACACACGCAGGAAGGCTGTATGGGTTTATGGATTCCATATGGACGAGTCTGGTTCATTCATAGCACCATCTCCAGGGTCCATGTACAAAAAAGATAGATTCCCAGCAGTTGGAGACAGCATTGGCAACACATCATGCCGTGGCCCTCTTTGGGGCTCTAAATAGAACCCAGCCAAATATGTGCAGCTGGTTCTGCCAAACCCTCCTGCCACTCCTGTTCCCATCACTCCACAGTCCTGATACCCATCCAACAATAAATTTGTTAAGACTGCTAAATTAAAATTGAGAAACAGGTTTCGTGCTTATCTGCCAGGTAAGCAGAGAGGCCCTCTCAGCATGGTACTGCATGTGGAAAGCTTCCCATTAGACAACTGGCCTACAGGAGCTGGGCCCTACTCAGGGAGGAGAGCGGAGTATTAAGGCCAAAATTTAGCCTTTACAATTTCCAACTCTTCAACTCTCGTGTAATAGTTAAGAGACAGCAGCCAGGAAAGCAGCTTTGTTTTTTGTTTTGTTTTTGTTTTTGTTTTTGTTTTTTTTTTCGGGGGGGGGGGGCGGGGATTTGCGGGAGCGTTGGGTTTTTTGTTTTTGTTTTTTTGGTTCTGAGCCAATCTGGACCAGTAACATTTAAGGCAGTATATTGATAGAACTCTGGTCTAGTCCTTTCTTTCTCAGAAAACAGAAAGAACCACTTTGTTAGAGCCCTTTCTTCTGCCCCCTCTCAAGTCAAGAATCCTTAGAGAGATGGTCAGTGTTTCCCCATTAGTTCTGTTGAGACATCCCTTGTGGAAATATACAGAGCAGCTAGCTAGCACAACACCAGGCCTGGAGCCTGAGTTCAAATCTGCTTTAATACTCACTAGCTGCGTGACCTTAGGCGAGACACTTCATGCTGTGTGTCTCAGTTTCCCCATCTATAAAATGAGCTGGGAAAGGAAATTTTATTAAACAAAAATAAGATTGCAAAGAGTTGGAAACTATTGCAAATGATGAAATAGCTGTACATGGACAGCACTGCAATCTCCTTCCCACCCCACCTCACAAAAGCTAATGTACTCTTTCTTCCAGGTCTTTGCTAGGTAAAGACATCTGTTTTTCCCAGTCTGAGTTGATCTTGACTCCAAAGCTAATCTTATCATCTTAGGAAGAAAAATTTCTCATTTTACTCCAAAACACAGGAATGCGTGTCCCTTGATATTAGTTAATGCTCTGCCGTGCTCCTTCCTCCAGCTTTCCTTCACCACACTAGGTCTTTGCTTTGATCTACTGACACAATTGATCCTGAGTTACTGTGGCTTTCCTCTGCATCTTGCTTTGAGATGCCTCTCAGGGCTTTGTTTAATTTTTTCCTCAGCTTGTTTATATATATATATATATATATATATGGTCTTTGAGCCCGAGCTCAATTCCCCTTTCACATTTTTGCTTATCTCTTCTTAAGAGAGTTTAGCTGACCCCTACACAGGCTTTGGTAGTGAAGTGTGGAAGTTATACAAACCCACAAGAGTGAAGATGCTGTGGTCTTGGTGTGACCCCCCATGCAGATGTTCTAAAATGTCTTCTCTTTGTTGTCCCCAAGCACTCATGTCCTTGAAGGGTTCCTGCCTCGCACAATTTTTAAAAACTGGCTCAGTGCACAGGGGAGGCTCGTTTTACCAATGCCACTGAAAAATGCCCCTGTGTAGTTTGGAAGTCTTCAAGTTTCTTAGGGCACTGGCTGGTTCAAGACCTGACCCAGGATCATGTAGCTGACTAGTCAGAAGCAGAATTTAAATTGATTCCATGATCATAAACAACCCAGAAGTAATCTTTCACATTTTGCATGACATTTTACCATGGCAGTTTGGGTTGTTTTTATTTTATTTTGTTTTGCCTCTTTTTTTTTTGAAAGACATTGTGGTATAATGGAAAACTTCTTAAACTGTGGGTCACAATTCCTCATGGAGTCACGTAACTGAATGTGAGGATCTTGAAATTATTATTTATTACCTGTATTGTTGATTTGTATGCCTATTTTATATATCTATATTCCTCAAGGTTGAATAAAAATTTCTCAGGTGAAAAGGAGTAAATGGAAAAAGTTTAAGCCCTAATGTGGTTGATAGAGAGCAAGCTTCAGAATCAAGGAGAGTTGAGTTCAAGTCCTGCTTCCATCTCATTCTGGTTCAGTGCACAAGGGAAATCACTCCATTTCTCAGTTTCCAAGTGACTCAGAGTTATATAATAGATACTGATCTGAACTGAAGGAGGATTCTCATTGGGATTTCCCTACACCAATAAAATCACAGGTCTGGTAAAAACAAATCTGCCTCATACAACATTTTCAATAGTCATCTTTTATATCTGGAATGCCCTCTCTCTTCTCTCTGCCTTTTTGCCTCCCTGCATTCCTTCAAGACTCAGTTAAAGTTCTACTTTCTACCAGAAGCTTTACCTAGAACGCTATAATCTTAGTGCCTTCTCTCTGATCACCTCCTAGTTATTCAATCTATCCCTTGTTGGTCCAGTCATTTGCATTAGTTTCCTCCATTAGATTGTGAACTCCTTGAGAGTGAGGGCTTTTCTCTGCTATTTTTTGTATGCATCCTCACTCCTTAGAATAGTGCAGGCACATAGTAAGTGTTTGGTGAATGTTTCTTAATTGACTTAATAAATGTTTCAGGAATTGAATTGAATTCCATTCAAGATGGTTTATTTTAGTTCCATAGCTTAAGGACCCAAAGAACTATACAATGGAGTCAATTTTGTCACCCGAGTCAAAGCTTCCCTCTTCCTGTTTTGTAGGATTGGTTTGCTGCCTAAGATTCAGATAAACCTGCTTTCTTGGTAGTGTGTCACTAACAGATGAAAGAAAGGGAAGTCTTCCAGGCAAGAAAAGGCAAAAGCCAGGGAAGCACCAGCTACTAGAATACGATGCTGTGGTGGATGTTAAGCCTCCCCTTTTTTTCAGTTGAAGCTCATGATGCATCCCTCATTTTGGCTAAAGCAGTTGTGTCCAAGGAATTACGTGTTACAATGAATAGAGCATCTGCTCTATCTAAGACTCTAGACTTAGGAAGGCTCGTCTTCCTGAATTCAAATATGGTCTCAGACATTTCCTAACTGTGTGATCCTGGACAAGTCACTTAACCCTGTTTGTCTCAATTGTCTAATTTGTAAAATGAGCTGGGGAAGGAAATGGCAAACCGTTCTAGTATCATTGCCAAGAAAACCCCAAATAGGATCACAAAGAATCAGACAAAACTGAACAAGCTGCATCCAAATGAACTACAAAGGCGAAAATGGGGATGGGGTGGGGGAAGGAGAGTCTTTCTGGAAGATGATGCAGTATCCTTCCTAATGGGGAGCAGAGAGGTGAGCCACCTTGAGTGCCTCAGTAAATAGATAATGATGATGAGGAGGCTGTAGTTAGAGGCACATTTCCAGTGAGGTCTATGGGTAATTAGCCATGTGACTCTCATTAAGGTTAATGGAATTCCTGCAGTGAAATCCCCTTTCATTGTATTGAATTGGTTATAGATCCTTTGGGCCAGAGAAGTGATTTGGGGATCTCTGCCCACATCTAAAAAGGATTCTCTCCAAACCAGCCCCCCTCCTCACTTCCCTCTTAACTGACATGGCAGCAATAGCTCCTAAATTACTAAGGGATGAAGTCAATTTTCAAGACCAGCATGTCAAGACCAGGCACTAGGGAGACTTCATCAACAAGCCAGATAAATAAACTAGAAGGAGCAAATCTTGGCGGTTGCTACAAATAAGGCCATAACTTCTGAGAACAGCAGGTAGGAAAATAGAGCCAGCTATAGGGGGGATAAAAGAAGGGAAAGGGGGGGAAGGTAACTTAGAAAGGTACCATGAAAAATCACCTGTCTCCTAAAATTACAGCAAAACAGTGGGCTGGTGAATTTAAGGAAGATTTTTATGCAGATGGGGATTTACTTTTCCTGCACCTGCTGTCAGCAAGCATTAGACCATAAACATTGGCAAACATTGATTAAGCATATTGCCTCGATGAAACTTCAAGCAAAGGAAGAAAGGGGCTGAGCAACTCTAATGCACAGAAGACAAATGACTCCTAGTCTAGCAATTAGAAAGGAGCAAATAGCCTCCTCTTCTGTGAAAAGGCACTTGGAGCTCAATTTCTGTAACATATCTAGTAATAACTGATAGGACTTTAGGGAAGATGCTCATTTTTCCATTATGGGTTTATTATTATTTTTTCCCTTTTGAAAGTACTTTCTGGTATTACAACATACCTGATCAGGCCACTGAAGATCTATTCATTTCATGTTGAATTCAAGTTGAAACAGCTTGCTTCAAAGAAAGGCTTAGTCTTCTAAATTAAATGAGGGGAGATATGTGCAGAGAAAGCATCCTCCCTGTCTACCTCCACCCCCTCTCCCCATCCATGGAACCCTGGGGATTTGGTCTCCCTGTGGATGTGCTCCCAGCAGGTCAATAACATGAATGTTTCACAAGCAACTCAAAAATGCATTTGTCATGTCGGGATTCATTTCATCCACGCTCTGACTGTTCTTTTTGATCATACAGTTGAGGCTGGGATAGCCGCCTGGATCTCCTGTGACAGACCCTGTTGAGGTTACTTACCTATGCTGTGTGTTGGTAACCTAATAAGCTTCTTGCTCAAACACTGCAAGTTGCATCTAAGTTGGAATAAAGATTAAGATCTTTCTTACAACTTGCATTGAACTGCTTAGTTGGGAAATGCTGTCTATCTACAATGGGCTTTTGCTTTCTTCTTTGAATAAAATATTTTTTCCTTCATCTTAAAAAACAAATTCAAATATATTTCCTAATGGATGAGAAGGAACTTAGCTGCTTTATATGACCAATAGACAGAGTCCTCTCTTTTCCCCTCATCTTTACTTTGTTTTCTTCTGAGACTATGAGGGGAAAGTTAACTTTAAAAAAAACTAAGTATTGTTACAAGGTTTTGCAAAGGCAAATGCTGAAAACTATCTTTGCCAATATTTTGAAAATAAAAAGCTATTATTTAAAAAAAATAATAACTAATAAAAAAGAAATGTTGTAAGACCTTTGGGCAAATTAAGTGTCAGGTATATGTGAACAGACACATTATATTTATTTTATTTTTATTTTTATACTAAATTTAAACACTGAATAAGATAGGAGTTTCCATATGCAGAGGATAGAAAAAGAGGATTATACATGAAATTGTGAATCTTTATCATGTAATGTTTGCTTTTCTTTTAAAACATAAATTCAAAATGTAACTTTCAAAGTTGAAATGATGGTTTTGTTATTGTTGCCAAACTACTCCAAACCAATCCAGAAATCATAGCCCCACACAACTACAGGGTTTCAAAATGAACTGAACATTAATAACAACTAACAAGGAAGGAAAACAGGGTCATAGTATATATGTTTGGATATGAGCCCATTATATAGCAAAAGAGGAGCAAGGATAAAATGTGGGCTCAGGATCCAGTCCTCTGTCCACTGTGCTATACTTTTTTTTTTTTTTTTTTGCCATTTCTGTAGAAAAAACTTTGAACAAAAATTGAGTAATCCCAAAAAGGGTTGATGTTCCTGTTTCTGCTTTGAAGTAGGTGTTTTATGGATTGCATAGCCCTTATCTTGGGTGAGGACAAGACCAACAACAATGTTACAGTAGTTTAAAGACAACACTGGAAATTCTGATTTCTCAGTTTGATTTTTTTTTCACTTGGAAGCCTGATGTTATGAACAAAATGTAGTATACATCTTTTTTTATATAGAAAGTCCACAATTTTAATATAAGTATCTTTTTTTTAATTATAGCTATTTATTTACAAAGCATATGCATGGGTAATTTTTCAACACTGATTCTTGCAAAATGTTCTGTTCCAAATTTTCCCCTCCTTCCCACCACTCCTTCCCCTAGATGGCAGGTATTCTAATATATGTTAAATCTAAAATATGTATACATATCCATAGTTATCTTGCTGCACAAGAAAAATCGGATCTAAAAAGGAAAAAACTGAGAAGGAAAACAAAAATGCAAGTAAACAACAACAGAAAGAATGAAAATGCTATGTTGTTATCCATATTGAACGATTGGAACTGATCTCAATCAATTCATTGTTGAAGAGAGCCACGTCCATCAGAATTGATAATCGTATAGTTTTATGGTTGCCATATACAATGATCTCTTGGTTCTGCTTGTTTCACTTAGCATCAGATCATGTAAGTCTCTCCAGGCCTCTCTGAAATCATCCTGTTGGTCATTTCTTACAAAACAATAATATTCCATAATATTCATATACCACAATTTATTCAGCCATTCTCCAATTGATGTGCGTCCATTCAGTTTTCAGTTTCTAGTTACTACAAAAAGGGCTGCCACAAACATTTTGACACATACAGGTCCCTTTCCCTTTCCTTTAAGATCTCTTTGATACTCAAATTAACTATAAAGGACAGAAGAAGAAAGATGCTATTTACATCCAGAGAAAAACTGATAAAAAGATGTGTAGAATAAATAAGAATATATACTTGTTTAGGTGTCTGTGTCTCTCTGTGTGTACTTACTTAGCTACTCTACTCAGGAAAATGATTCAAGATAATTTCAAAGGACTCATGATGAAAAATACTATCCTCCTCCAGAAAGAGAATTAAACTCTGAATGCAGTTTGAAATATACTTTTAAAATTTAAAAAAAAAAAAAAGATCTCTTTGGGATATAAGCCCAGTAGTAACACTACTGGGTCAATGTTTGATAACTTTTTGAGCATAGTTCCAAATTGCTCTCCAGAATGGTTGGATTTGTTCACAATTCCACCAACAATGTATGTGTCCCAGTTTTCCCATATCCCCTCCAAGATTCGTCATTATCTTTTCCTGTCATCTTAACCAATCTGACAGGTGCGTAGTGGTATGTAAGAGTTGTCTTAATTTGCCTTTCTCTGATCAATAGTGGTTTGGAGCACCTTTTCATATGACTAGAAATAGTTTCAATTTCTTGATCTGAAAATTGTCTGTTCATATCCTTTGACCATTTATCAATTGGAGAATGACTTGATTTCTTATAGAGTCAGTTCTCTATATATTTTGGAAATGAGGCCTTTATCAGAACCTTTAACTGTAAAAATGTTTTCTCAGTTTATTGCTTCTCTTCAAATCTTGTCTGCATTAGTTTTGTTTGTACAAAAGCTTTTTAATTTGATATAATCAAAATTTTCTATTTTGTGATCAATAATGATCTCTAGTTCTTCTTTGGTCCCAAATTCCTTCTTCTTCCACAGGTCTGAGAGATAAACTATCCTATGTTCCTCTAATTTATTTATAATCTTGTTCTTTATGCCTAAATCATGGACTCATTTTGCTCTTATCTTGGTGTATGGTGTTAAGTGTGGATCAACGCCTAGTTTCTGCCATACTGGTATTCAATTTTCCCAGCAGTTTTTGTCAAATAGTGAATTCTTATCCCAAAAGCTGGGGTCTTTGGGTTTCTCAAACACTAGATAGCTATAGTTATTGACTATTTTGTCATGTGAACCTAACCTATTCCACTGATCAACTGCTCTATTTCTTAGCCAGTACCAAATGGTTTTGGTGACTGCTGCTTTATAATATAGTTTCAGATCTGGTACAGCTAGGCCACTTTCATTTGATTTTTTTCATTAGTTCTCTTGAGATTCTTGACCTTTTGTTCTTCCATATGAATTTTGTTGTTATTTTTTCTAGGTTATTAAAATAGTTTCTTGGGAGTCTGGTTGGTATAGTGCTAAATAAATAGATTAGTTTAGGTAGTATTGCCATCTTTATTATATTCGTTCGGCCTATCCAAGAGCACTTGATATTTTTCCAGTTATTTAAATCTGACTTTATTTGTGTGGAAAGTGTTTTGTAATTTTGCTCATATAATTCCTGGCTTTCCTGTGGTAGATAGATTCTCAAATATTTTATGATATCGACATTATTTTGAATGGAATTTCTCTTTGTATCTCTTGCTGTTGGAATTTGTTGGTGATGTATAAAAATGCTGAAGATTTATGGGGATTTATGTTGTATCCTGCAACTTTGCTAAAGTTATGAATTATTTCTAATAGCTTTTTAATAGAATCTCTGGGGTTTTCTAAGTATACCATCATATCACCTGCAAAGAGTGATAATTTGGTTTCCTCATTACCTATTCTAATTCCTTTAATCTCTTTCTCAACTCTTATTGCCAAAGCTAGCATTTCTAATACAATATTGAATAATAATGGTGATAGTGGGCAACCTTGTTTCACTCCTGATCTTACTGGGAAAGGTTCCAGTTTATCGCCATTACATATGATGCTTACTGACAGTTTTAAATATATGCTCCTGACTATTTTAAGGAAAAGTCCATTTATTCCTATAATCTCAAGTGTTTTTATTAGGAATGGATGTTGGATTTTAGCAAATGCTTTTTCTGCATCTATTGAGATGATCATATGGTGTTTGTTAATTTGGTTATTGACATAGTCAATTATGCTAATAGTTTTCCTAATGTTGAACCAGCCCTACATTCCTGGTATAAATCCTACTTTGTCATAGTGTATTATCTGGGGGGTGATTTTCTGTAATCTTTTTGCTAATATTTTATTTAAGATTTTAGCATCAATATTTATTAGGGAGATTGGTCTATAATTTTCTTTCTCTGTTTTCAACCTACCTGGTTTAGGTATCAGTACATGTCTGTGTCATAAAAGGAATTTGGTAGGAGTCCTTCATTCCCTATTTTTTCAAATAGTTTATATATATTGGAGTTAACTGTTATTTAAATATTTGGTAGAATTCACATGTAAACCCATTTGATCCTGGGGGTTTTTTCTTAGGAAGTTGATTAATAGCTTGTTCTGTTTCTTTTTCTGAAATAGGACTATTTAAGCAATTTACTTCCTCCTCTGTTAATCTGGGCAATCTAAATTTTTGTAAGTATTCCTCCATTTCACTTAGATTATCAAATTTATTGGCATAAAGTTGGACAAAGTAACTCCTAATTATTGCTCTAATTTCCTCTTCATTAATAGAAAGTTCTCCCTTTTCATTTTTAATACTAACAATTTGATTTAGTCTTTAAAATTCAAGAGGAAAAATTCTTCCAAATGAATAAGATGCTCTTTAAAAAAAACTTGTTTATTCATATTTTCTATTTCTTATACTACCATAATATCTCATTTATCCCTCACATTAGTCCTCCCACAGAGACATCCCATGACAGATAGTATTTTTAGAGAGGAAAAAAGTCAGCACAATTTACTAATACATCAACAAAGTCTAAAAATAGGTGTAATATACAACACTTGTGTCCTCCTACCTTCTCTATGGAATGGGTTGGAGATATTTTTTCATACTTCTTCATCTGAGTACCATTCGATCTTAATAATTTTGTTACATTTACTTTAGGTTTTGTGTGTGTGTCATTTGGTGTGTCATTGTTCTTCCATCTACATTGCTTTAATTATTGTATATATCATTCTTTGGCTCTGTCACTTCACTCTGCATCAGTTCATAATTTCTCTGTATTCATCATACACATCATTTCTTAAAGCACAGTGCTTTTCCACTACATTCATATAACACAATTTATTTAGTTATTCCACAGTTAATGGACATATATTTTGTTTTAATTTCTTAATTATCACCAAAAAATGCTCCTATAAATATTTTGAATGGGGACTTTTTTTCTCATCAATGGCTTCTTTGAAGGTTATATGTCCAGTAGTACAGTCTCCGGTTCAGAGTATGTGCTTTGCATAATTCCCAGTTGCTCTCCAAAATGATCACACCAATAATGTATTAGTGTGGGATGAGATGCTCTAAAGAACAAATTCTAACAAGAAAATATGAGTGATTCAAATGAGGAAAGAAATGGGAGAGCCATGAAAGAGAATGATGCAGGCATAGAAGGAATTCTTCAAGCACTTAATTTTTTTTTAAGTCTTTTAATTACTAACTTAAAAAACAAGAATATTTCAGTTAGCAAAAAACAGAAGAGAGGATTGTATATGAAAGTGTGGGCTTGTTACATAAATTTTGATTTTTTAAGGAGCCTGTTAAATTTAGCATTATACAAAACCATTAAATTTGGCATTTTACAACTCCCCTCTTTATTGTATCCCCTTCTGGATTTCTTTCTGTGCTTTTATGTATGTTTTTAAAAATCCAACTTAGACTTTTTAAACAGATATTCATGAAATGGAAACTAGGGAAGGAGTCTGAGAATGAATGCCAAAGCATGACTCAAACCCATAAGAAGAGTGTCCAAAACACTAAGAATAATAAGCTGATGATAATTGTTAAGGACAATAAGAAGGACCCTTTTTAAATCTATGTTTCAAGCAAGATCCCACCAGAATTAGAATCCTTTTTCCTCCTCCAAAAAAGATCTTGACATGTTCTAATGACTGAATCTGTCTTTTGGTAACTGTAGCTAATGTAGTATGTCTGTGTCTGTATGTGTATAATCAGTTTTGTTCTCACTTTTATTTCTTCATGTAACTCTTCTCTTTTCCAGTTTAAACAGTCAATTCCTTCAACTGATCCTCATATGCATGGTCTGCAGCATCCTCCTTCGAACACTCTGTAATTGGACACTTGATCTTCAGTCATTTCAGTTATGTTTAATTCTCTGTGATCCTATTTGGGGTTTTCCTGGAAAAGATGGAGTACTTTGCCATTTCCTTCTTCAGCTTATTTGACAGAAGAAAAAACTGAGGCAGACAGGGTTAAGGGACTTATTCAGGGTCACAGGGACTTACTCAAGATCACAGGCCTAAAGCAAAATTTGAATTCACAAAGATTAATCTTCCTGACTTCAGAACTGGTGATCTATTCTCTCTGTCACCTGGCTGCCCCCAAAGAAAGCCAGCAATGTGTTTCCTAAAACGAAATACATAGAACTGAGCACATTATTCCATTTGTGATATGACCCGGGAAGAGCACCTCAGAACAATCACCTCCCTTGTTCTAGTCACCATGAAGACTAAAAGAGCCATTAATGTTTTTGACTTCTGTGTCACATTGTTAAGCTTAGGGTCCACTAATATTCCCAGATTTCGGTCAGATGAACTACTTCATGGCCATGCTTCCCCTATCGGAGACTTGTCAAGATTATTATTTTTTTTAACCTAAGAATAGCTCCTTACATATATTTCTATTGAATTACACCTAAATAGATTCATTCCATTGAGTTCTGTTATATGAAGATCTTTTTAGATTTTATTTCTCCCTGCTTTGAGTTCCCTGCAAATTTGAGAAATGTCATTTAAATTTACATCAAAATGAGAGGGAGAGAGAGGGAAGGAAGGAAGGAAGGAAAGAAGGAAGGAAGGAAGGAAGGAAGGAAGGAAGGAAGGAAGGAAGGAAGGAAGGAAGGAAGCAAGGAAGGAAGGAAGGAAGCAAGGAAGGAAGAAAAGGGGAAAGGGAGGGAAAGAGAGAGGGAAGAGAGGAGGGAGGGAGGAGAAGAAGGTGATAGGAAAAGAGGGAGGGAGAGAAGAGAAAGGGAAGGAAAAAAGGAGGGATATCTAGAGCAAGGAAAAAATCTTTATCCTGAATAAAATGTTGATTCAATTCAGCAGTTTTCCTGTGTTATTCATGCTGCTGACCTATGATCCACAGCCTTGCAGAGGGACTCCAGCTCCTGAATGTCTTAGCTGTTTTTTATCTAAAAGATCAACAACCTTGGTTTCCTTCTCCCTCTCTCTTTCCCTCCCTTCATTCCTTCTTTCCTTCCTCCTTTCCTTCCTCTCTCTCTTTCTTTCCTTTTTTCCTTCCTTCCTTTCTTCCTCCTTCCCTCTCTCCCTCACTCCTTTTCCCCCATTTTCTTTCTTTACCAATCCTTAGTCCTCTGAAATAATCAGATTTCAAGGGCAGTTCCAACACCTTTCTAGGAGAAACTAGCCTAACTTGCTTGATGAGGAAGGGAGATTAGTATATTGTTTCCAAGACAGTCATTTAGCCAGTTCAGAATTCATATTCTTGCATTATCCCAAAGATTTGGACTAGATGCACTAAAAGCTCAATATGAGTCAATATGAAAGAGCTGCCAAAAAGCCACTGAAGTATTAGTATATTAAGTAAACTTTGGAGTCAAGAGTCAAGAAGGTAATGGTACAAATACACTCAAACTGTATCTGGAGAAGTGCATTCAGATCTGGGCACCAGATCTGGGGAAGGATGTTGACTAATTCTTTGTGTGACTTTGGGCAAATCATTTAGCCTTCTTGGGCCTCAGTTTGCTCATCTGTAAAATAAGGTAGTTACCTTATATGACATCTAAGATTCTTTGTAGTCTAAATCTATGATACTATGATAATATAGGTAGTGTCTGGGGTTCATAGGGTGTTCAGGAAGGACTAGCATCTCTCATATGAGGGATGACACTGAATCATTTTCAAGGCTGCTCATCCAGCTTTGGTGTCCATCTGTCCCACAAATCTCACTCACCTGTGGTTCCAAGAATCTATAGTATACACAATGGCCACAGCTGGTCTTGGCAAACAGATTAAACCAGATTAAAGATAACCAACAGAGCACAAATCTATTGGTGAATTAGGAATTTATCTACCTCACTATGTGAAAACTCCCTCTGGAAGAATGGGCAGATGAGAACAATTTGTTCCCAAGACCATGATAATGGTTGAAATGCTGTGGACTATTTAGAGCTTGATCAGACACTGAAAATACCAAGATCATCCACCCCATCCTGGGGCTATCACCAGTCATCCTGGCTTTTGTTCTACCAGAGGACTTCAGGAGAGAGAATAAAGCTGACAACTTTGTACCTTTCTGTATTGCTTAAATCTATTCACACAAGCCAAAATATCGCCTGTAAAGTCACTGTTCCTCTTTGAAAATGAAGGCTCAACAACACAGTAGTAGTATCCAAAGCAAGTTGCAAGGCTTGTAAGAGAACTAGAAATCATGCCATATGATGATTTATTGAAGGAACTGGAGAGATTTTTCTCTGGAGAAAAGAAGTCTTAGGGGAAGAAATGAGAACTGTCTCTAATTTTTAGAAGGACTATGATGTGGAAGCGGAATTACAATTTTTTAGTCTGGAGAAGTAGGAGCAAAGAGCAGAAGTTGCCAAGAAGCAGATTTTGGCTTTAAGTCAGGAAAAACTTCCTAACAATTAGAGCTCTCCAAAAGCAGACTGGGTTGTGTCAGGAGATAATAATTTCCCAACTTGAGGTTTCAAGTAGAGGCTAAATGGCCTGTCAGGGATCATATAGAGTGGATTGCTTTTCATTTGATAGGTTAAATTTGAAGACAATTGAGGTCCCATCAATGATGAAATTATTTAATTTTTTTTTACTGTCATTATCAGGACATCAGCAAATTATGACACCATAGTTTTGGGAAACCACTGGAAAATTCCATTGACAAGAGAAATTTTCAGCAGAGAGCATTTAAACTTGAAATACCTCTCAGTGCATGATTAGGTAAATGCAAAACTTGGCCTTACATCACAAATGTTACAAGCTGTTGACAAGTCCGAGCATGGTCAACTTCTGCAAAGGCCTTTTCCCAACAATAATTGTAGAGCTGATTAACTGTTGTCACTGAATTATGTAGGCATTAAGTACTATGAAAAATTGCTTCCTATTGTGGCAAGAGAAGAGGGTTTAACAATTAGGAGCCACATTTGGGAGCTGAGGGAGGGAAGCAAAATAGACATTCTGGGTTCTATAACAAGGGTTCTTAACCTGGGATCCCTTATCTTGTTTTTTTAGTATTTATTTTGATAACTATTTTTCAAATATAATTAGTTTCCCTTTTTACCCTATATATTTGATTTCATTCATTTAAAACTGTTGTTTGAATAGAGATCCATAGGCTTCCCCAGGCCACCAATGGGATTCATGATACTAAAAAGTTGAGAGCCATTGGACAGAAGAAGAGTAAATTGCCTTGCTGGCACCAAGAGGTCTTGACAATAGAGTGAGCCAGGTTATGCAAAAGCCAAGGGAATAGGCAGAAGTGGAAATTATAACATGAGCCAGGTTGAAACAAGAGAAGGGGAAAAAGAGGCAGCCAAAACCTATATGGAACAGGAGACAGAGGAAACAGGATAAAAGCCAGACTTCTGAAACCAACAGACAACCAAATGTGGACAAAACTCAACCAGTCACTGAACAGGTTATTTTGTGACATAAAACCACATCCATACAATTTCATTTTGTTGGAAAGAAGGAACATATTATGCCCACCTTTAACTATTAAAGAAAACTTCTATTTTTGGCTTACTTTAAGGCACAACAAGATCTTACTATCTTGTGGCACCCACTCTTCCATTCAGTTTTCTAGATCTTTTAGGGTTCACATTCTGGCAAATCACTGCTTTCTTCTGGACATCCTCATGACAAGGGAGGCAGATGAATGATAAGTGAATATTCTCATCACTGATTTTCCACCACTCCCACATTTTTGCTCTTTTGACCTCATTTGGGGTTTTCTTGGCAAAGATACTGGAATGGTTTGCCATTTCCTTCTCATTTTACAGATGGGGATACTGAAATAAACAGGGTTAAATGATTTGCTTAGTGTCACATAGCTAGTAAATGTCTGAGTCTGGATTTGAACTCATGAAAATGAGGCTTCCTCAGTCCAGATCTGATACCTTCTCCACTGCACTACCACTGCCCCTTCCCAGACACTTAGAGAATTTCAAGCAGGGAGTATTCTCATCACTGATTTCCCAAACTATTACCTTCCAAATGCTTGGTGAATTTAGGTTGTGAGTTTTCTCAGCATGGTCCTATAAGCTAATTGAACAGGAAAAAACAAGTCTGAGAGTTCTTTTGGCATGGCCTCAGCTGCTCTAACAGCATGCTGTACCAACCTAGGAGAGGGTATTAGTAACCTGCCTGACAACTGAACACAGGAGTTTTGGATCTGAAAGATAATGTGTCTCAACACTGGACTGGGGATGAGGAAAGACTTCCCAAGGAGGCATCACATAAGCTTGGGATTCTAAGAAACATAAGAGGCAACCTAAGCAAAGACAGAGAGAATGCTAAGTTAGGGTACAAGCAAATAAGCCATTTTGGCTGTAACATAGAGCCCATGCAGTAATTATGGAAAAGCAGACTAGATTCTAAAGGGCTTTAAGTTTTAAAGTTAGGAGTTTCCATTTTAACCCAGAGGTAATAAGGAGAGATTGAAGATTCTTGAGCAGATCAGTGACATTGGTGGATCTGTGATTAAGGAATATCAGTTTGGCAGTTATATGGAAAATGGAATGGAAAACAAAGATTCCAGAAGTCTAATTAGGAGGTTTCTGCAATAATATAGGTGAGAAAAGATGAGGACAGCCTAACCTAAAGCAGCTGTGGTTTGACTGGAATGAAGAGAGACATGAAAAATGTTCCGAAAGTACAATAGATTAGTTCTAGCAATCAATTGGTTGTGGGAGCAGTAGTTTTTCTACTATATTATACTATATAATTGAGCAGTAGTTGGCACATGGTTAGAGTGCTAGCCCTGAAATTAGGAGGATTTGGCAATCAATGAATATGATGGGGTGGAGATACAGAAAGAGAGTGAGGAATTGAGGAGGACATCTAAGTTGTGATCCAAAGTGTCTGGGCACATGGTGGTACCCTAACACCTATACAGATGTTAGGAAGAGGATCAAGTTTGGAGGGAAAAATAATGAGTTTAGTTTTAAACAGGCTGCATTTTAGATGTCCATAAGACATGTCTAAGCAGACAAACTTCCTACCTCTCTGTGCCTTAGTTTTCCTCACTTATGAAATGAATAGGTTGAAGTTGATGGCCCCTAAGGTCTCTTCAGGCTTTAAACCTATGACCCTATGATATTAAAGAATTTATAAGTCTTTGGGGCAGGAATAAGACATGCATGCAAATAACTATTAGACAGTTAGAAAGTAATTAAGCAAAAGAAAGGTCAGAGGTGATTGGTGGATATGGGATCAAAACGGCACATTTGTAGTAAGGGTTAGAGCTCATGATAAGAATAAGTGCCATGAGACTAAGGAACAGAGTGGTGGGAGCAAAAATGAAGGAAACAATCTGTTTGAGAGAATAAGGAACTGCAAGATCCGTAGGTGGAAAAATGGGGCTAGGACAGGGTTTCTTAGCATTGTCACTGATGTGATTTACATGATGCTGGCAGATATTCCTGGGTCACAGCCCAGACTATTCCACCACCCATATCTTGAAGGCACCAGAATTGGAATAGTAAGCAGTGGTCAAACTTGAGCCCAGATCCAGCCTGGAGTTGCCTCTCTCAATTGTCCTAGCTGAGCTTACTCTGCAAACTCCTTGAGAATAGAGGCTATGTTTTGCCTTTCTTTGCCTCCCCAGTGCCTGGCACACAGTAGGCATTTAATAAATATTCATAAACTGTCTGACTGGAGACATAAATTGAGCATGTACAAGCAAAGGCAGTTTGGGGTGGTGATAAGAGTCCTGAACTCAATATCAGCAAGCTTTCATTCATATCTAAACTTACCAGCTATGTGACCCTGGGCAAGTCATGTAACTTCTCAATTTTCTCATGTATAAAATAGAGGTGGGGGAAATACTTAAACAAACTATTCCACAGAGTTGGGTAGAAATATATAACTGAGACATTTACAAGAAAATATGGTGTGGAGGAAAACACTGTGACCTAAAGCAAGCGAACCGGTCCCAATTCTTACTAACGCTGTGAGCTTTGGCTTATGTTGTTGTTTGTTATTTTAATCATGTCTGACTCTTTATGATTTCATTTTCTTAACAAAGACACTGGAATGGTTTGCCATTCCTCCAGCTCATTTTATAAATGAGGAAACTGAGGCAAATAGGGTTAACTGACTTGTCCAGAGTCACACAACTAGTAAGTGTCTGAGATCAGGTCTGAACTTTGCCCAACCTTGGGCAGCTGGGCTTTAGGTTAGACATATTATTTTTCTAAACTTCTGTATCTAAAAAATGGGAATAATGTTTATGCTATCTATTTCATAGCATATTTGTGAGAAACATGTCATAAACACAAGTGTAGGGTATCATTATTATTCTGCAGAAGACGGGTCTAACCATTTTTCCTACATAATGGTACTATGCCATTAGACCGAACCTAAGCTTAGATCCCACAGACTATGTCTTTTACTCTAATTACATATTTTTAAAAATATATATGTGTGTATAGCTACTGGGTCAATATCGCAAAGAAATCATAAAAAGGGGAAAGGACTCACATGTACAAAAATGATTGCACTAGCCCTTTTGTCATGGCAAAGAATTGGAAATGAGTAGATGTCCATCAATTGGGGAATGGGTGAATAAGTTATGGTATATGAAAGTAATGGAATATTATTGTTATATAAAAAATAATGTAGTGGCTGCTTTTAGAAAAGCCTGAAAAGATTTACATGAACTGATGCTGAGTGAAGTAAGCAGAACCAGGAAAACATTGTACAAAGCAATAACTGGATTGTATAATAATCAAACGTGATAAACTTAGTACTTCTCAGCAGTTAAGTAATCTAAGGCAACTCCAATAAATTTTAGAAGGAAAACCCCATCCTCCCTCAAGTGAGAGAACTATGGAGGCTGAATGTGGATCAATCCAGGTTATTTTTACCATTTTTTCTGTGTTTTTTTTTCCTTGTGATTTTTATCCTTTTGTTCTGATTTTTCTCTCCCAATATGATTCATATAAAAATATGTAAAAAGTGAATGTATCCCTATAATCAAAAAATTTTTGCTTTACATATAACTGGAAAAAATAAAATTTTTTAAAATAATGAAAAGCAGGGCCAGGCCTCTTTCCCTCCTCTATCACAGATAATTTTTGTCTCTGATGCTGGTTTCTCTTTTCTTTTCTATATTTCTACAAAAGCCAGTGCAAAATAACAACAACAAACACTAACTTGTACGGTGTACCAGCCCTGCTTTTCATAATGCATCCTTACCAGTTTTCTGGAGTTGCATGGTCCCCTTCCCCACCCTTTGGAAACCATTGGCAGAATCCAGAGCAGATCTATGGACTTGTTTCCCCCTGAGTATTTAACTTTTTTCTGGCTAGAGGCCACAAACATTTTTCCTGCTTTCAACTGCAGGCTACCATCTTGGAAAATAGTCATCTTTGACCAGAGAAATGCTATATGAGAGAGTGGTTGGTACAAGGGAGTCCAAAGACTTGGATTCGAAGGTAGGTACAAAGTAGGTAAGTACTACATGTATTATTATCCCCATTTTTGCAAATCAGAAAATTGAGGTAAAGAGTACTTAAGTGACTTACCCAGAATCAAACAGCTAGAAAGTGTCTGAATCCATATTTAAATTCAGATCTTCCTGGCTCTGGGCTAAGATTTCTATTCACTATCACCTGGTTGCCCCTAATAACTAAAGGCTTTATAAATGTTTGTTGATTGAGTAACCAACAACCTTTCTGGATCTCTATTTTCCCATCTGTAAAATAAAGGAGTACAGTAAAAATGTCTTCTGAGATTTCTTCCAGCTTTAAATCTGAGATCCTGTGCTAAGTACAAATCCATTCCTATTAGTGAAAACCGGTTTACATATGAGGCAGGAATATCCAGTATACTAACATTTTCATCAAAAGCCAACTTTTCAAGGATCCAGCTATGCACAGACAAACCATTTCCATCTTTTCCCGATACCATTCATACTCTCCTGAGTGAAATCCTTGTGACTGGACCACAGACTTCTGTCCTCACCCTTTCAAGCATCCCCATCTGCTTCTACTGTATTTTTTCTCTCTTGTCATCCCATAATAGCAACCAACTACTTCCTCCATTTGGTGTTCCTGCTCCCAAATCCATCCCAAAATACCTTGGCTGGCCATTAACCTCTATCTCCCACTGCTGTTACAGTTCCATTGAAAATGGATGAATGATGTTTTTAAATATGAAGTTATAATTATGAAAAAGATAATATTCTCTCTTTGTACTTAGTTCACTTTTCGATTGTAGCTACTCCTCTTCTTTTTTCTCTCTCTATTCACTATCCTTATCTCTCAAAAAAAAAAAAAAAAACCTGCAAATCAATCTGTTTCCAGGAGCCTTTAAAAGACTGCAATAGGAGCTAAGAAACTATCTTAGTGGGCCAAGTTAATTGTGGTGCGTTATACACTGAACAGAAGGATTGGTTCCCTTCAGCTCGATTTCCAGCCTGAAGGTGCTTCTGCTTTATGTGTGTGTTTCTGAGTTTTCAGGGCTTCAAATATTGATAAGGGTCATCAAATGAGCCAATCCCTTTAAAAATCGAACACTTGTGCTGTGTGTGAGTGAGGGATGTACTATACTGAACATCTAAATTTAAGACTCAGAAAAATGCTAAATGCCTGGCAGTAGAGTTCAGTTCATATGATTAGAGAACAGAGCCCCAGACACAAATCAATGACTCCCTAACTCTGCCATGCAAATGAGTTCTCATACCACCTGTCCAGGGTCTAAAGGAACTTGGGGTGATTCAATGAATTTTGAGGATTCTTTGCCTCTTTTTGGTTTTCTTAGCTTCAGGTTTATAGGAATCTGTGGATGTGAATAAAGTCATTGTTAGAATGGAGGGTGATGAGGGCTTGGCCAGAATGTCATAATTTTAAGGGCACCAAGAACAATAATCTTTCAGCAATATAGAAACAATAGTTTATTTTTATTTTTTTTTTAGAAACAACAGTTTTAATGTATAATTTGCAAGAAGAAATATTTCTAATAGTGAACTTCCACAATTTTTTTCTCCCACCTCAAAGCTGTCACCATTCCCAAGCTACAGCCTAGTTTGGCTTTTCTATGGCCCCCCATGTCCCACCCAGAAGTCACAAGCACCATTTGAAGCAAATACTATGTTGCCTGCCCTAAGTGTCTTATGATATTTGACTGAGGTGAATTTTTTTAAAGGCTCATTACAACTTGGTTGTGAGGGACCATGGTGCCTTGATAGTATATTCATGCTTGGGTTGGGATTGGGCAAAAGGGTAGAAATCTGAGATCATCAATCAATTCCCAAGCACTTGTTAAATTCCTATTCTGCACCAGATGTTTTACTAAGCATTGGAGAGAAAAAAACAAAAATGAAATATTTCTGCCCCCAAGTAGCTTTCCTTATATTGGGGAAATAATATATAAATATATGAGTAAATTCAAAATGATAAAAAAAATTGAGAAAGAGATCATAGGTTTACAGAATTATATTATCTAGAGCTGAAGATCTCAAAGGCCATCTAGAAGAAAGTGAGACTTCTTATTTTGCATGGTTGCCCCTCACTTAAATCCAATTCACTTGCATGTTGTGTTATCACCATCCTGATGTCATGGTCCTCTTTGAGAATGAAGGACAAAAAAAATAACCACTAGTAGATAAAATGGTATTTCTGTGACTCCACCCTCCCCTCTTTTATTTCTTGTCTTCCAAATGTTATGACTGCTTCCCACCTGCCACCACTTGGACAAGTAAGCCCAAGAGGCCTGGAAGTTATAGCTCCTTCAGTACCACTAATCCTACTTCGTGCCCTACATCCACAATCATAATGAGGGGAAGCAGCCCCTCATATTAGATGTAGCCTGATGACTATTTTTATGGCTGTTGTAGCTCCAGCAACTGAAGCATCAGAAAAGAAAGTTCTCACCACCAAAATCTTTAGCATTATCAAATACTTCACCAATAGAAATGGATATAGTTTATCAATGAGAATAATTTTTAAAATGATGTATTTCCTGCTGTCCACTAAGGACCATGGAACCACATAATCTGGCATTTGAAACATTTGACCCCAATTAGAATGGGGACTATTTTATATTTCTATTTATATCTCTGATGCTCAGTGGAATGAATCCCCTTATCTTTTCTGATGCCTATCACTTAGCAAGGGTTCTTAATTCATCTGCCATCCACCAAGGACACTTATGGTTTATACCATAAGACAAGTACAGAACTTCTTAACATGATGTCCATTATTTTTTTTGAAAAAATTCAAAATAACTTTATTTATTGGTCTCATTTGTAATCTTTATATTTTATTTCATGAATTTAAAAACATTATTTTAAGAAGAGATCCATATGTTTCACCAGATTGCCAAAGAGGCTCCTGTTGTTCAGTCATTTTCAAGCATGATCCCATTTGGGGCTTTCTTCTCCAATAGTGGCTAGTATAATCTCAGCCACCTTCTGTCTCTATAATGTGTCTACTCTTCTTCACTCACCTTGTTACCATCCTCTAACCTAAGAAAATGGAATTTTCCTAATTAGTCTTTCCTTTTTTCCAGTTCTCCTCTGCTGCAATAATGTATAGTCTAATCATGTCATCCCTGTGCTTCAAAAACTTCAGTGGCTCCCCATTATCTATTATATAAAAATCTAAACTCTCAACCCTAGCACTGATGGCCTATTTTCCCAGATTTATCTTGGATTATTCTCTTCTTGAGTTTTATGTTTTAACCAGTCTGTAGTGCTAACAGTTCTTTAATTTGCCCCATAACTTCCATACCTTGTAAACATTAGACTATAGTCCTTCACATCTTTGCCTACTGATGCTTCCTTATTCAACAAGACTTCATTATTCCCCTTCTCTTGAAAGTAATTTCTCCCTTTTCACAATCTTGATAGATCTTTGTCTGTCTTGTATCATACTAATGTATGTTTTATTTACTTATTAGGTTGAAAACTTATTGAATGTAAGGCCTGTGTTTTTTGTTTTTTGTTTTTTAATTCCTGGACCTATCACAATGCCCTACACATAACTGACATTGAAAAAAACTTGCCGCATCCAATTGGCTGGTAGATGTTCAAATAAATACCTGTTGGTCTACTGACTAATGGTTGATTTATCATACGACAAATATAGTAAAGTTCACACCTATCTCTTTTAATATAGAAAAATTTAGTCAACTTATAAGTAAGATCTTAATTCCCAGGACATTTGGTATTTCCTTTACTGCTGTGTTCTTTATGGTCTGACACTATTGACCAAAAAAAAAAAAAAAAAAAAAAAAAAAGCCAAAACTTGGAACTTACAGAACGTGACAGCATTGGGAGCCTTCCTTTATCTGATGGCCCTGAAGCCTGACCAGCCTGCTTCAGGCCTTTGTGTTTACATGCAAGTTACCGCTCCATCTTCCTAACGATTTTATGATCCTGTTACCCAGTGTAATTGCTTAAATGGCTTTTTAATTAGCTGCTTTAAATGGATATGTTTTACTAAAAAACAGTTTGTATTTTGCTTTAAAATGTGGTCACTGAAGTTTTCTTTTTTAGAAGAAGGATAATTGTGCCTAAGACCAGGGAAGGTTAAATTAATATTCTATTTTCAGAGATTTCAATGAATCATTTCTGCAGCTGAAGTTAACTTCCTGGAACATCAGGGTATTAATAGTCAAGTGTAGTACCAGGGTGTGACACAGGGCTTTATTACATTTGTGTTACTCTGAAATACTGTTGTGTTTTTGTTTTTGTTTTTGTTTTTGAAATAGGTTTTCTATTGTTCCAGATTCAGGGCAAGTTAAATTGAAACTCAATTGAGTGGATCAGGTGTGGGTATGTGTATGTGTGTTTGAGTATGTGTGTGTGCATGTGGGAAAGGGTGAGGGTGTGTGTTTGTGTGTGTGTGTGTGTGTGTGTGTGTGTGTGTGTGTATGCTCACATATCCTAGAAAGGAGTGAGTCAGATTAATTTTGTTCTAAAAAAAAAAAACCTATAGATTCTCAGATTACCTCATTATAGGTGCTGCTACAGTTCATTGAAAAGCATCTAAAGGTTTAGATTCTAAAATATTTACATCTTTCTCTCCAAACACAAATTCTTTGACCTATCCAAAGAAATTGCCAAATGGGAAACAGTAATTTTTATGATTTGCTGAACTGATCATATCTCTGAAATTTAAAAATCTCCATAGAGGGATAAATGAAACTTATAGGATAAATAAAACATGTCAAGATAAGGGATTATGAATGTTTTTGAATCTAAAATTTTAAAATCTATTTTGTTTTTATTCATATATAATATTAGAGTTATATTCTCATTTTGGAATCTTAAGTAGCCATTGTAGTAGCTAAAGTGTAACTAATTCTGTATCATTGTGGGCTTGGAAGATCTCTGAAATATCTGACTTTCTAACACCAACAACTATTACAATAGCTTTAACAGTTATTGAAGCATGCTCTTTAAGAGCTAAAGTCTTAGTATATTTCCCTAACGAAGTGGTGTCAAACTCAAAAGAAAAGGGCAGTTACTGATTCATACACAACATCCCTGCAACCTGTTCCATTACTTTTTTTATTTATTTGGGGATTTCTTATGGGTGTTTGACACCTCTGTCCTAGACCAAAACCATATAGAGTCATGAAACTGAATGGAGAGTTTTCAAAATTATAATTTATTATCAGTTTCTCTCTGGAGGTGGACAGTTTTTCATCATAAGTTTTTTGGAATTATCTTGAATTATTATATTGATTAGAGTAGCTAAATTTTTCAAAATTGATCATCATAAAATATTACTAATTACTGAAAATTACTGAAACTTTCAGTGTCCACGACAACTTCCCAAGCTGCAGATGAATTATAGCTTTGATTGACAGAAAGACAAATTACTGAAACTTTCAGTGTCCACGACAACTTCCCAAGCTGCAGATGAATTATAGCTTTGATTGACAGAGTTTCCTCATCTGGGAGTCTCCCACCTTGATGAAATCTCACATCTGGACCCTCCCCAAAATTGTGGGGCAGGACTGCAAAGAAGAAGTTGAGAAAGGAAAGCTCTGGGGAAAAAAGAACTTGGACATACCCGAGTAGTTTAATGAAGAAGCCAATTGTAAATCTATTTGTCTAATCATGTTTCCCATCACTTCTTTTATTCCTTTTTGTCATCTGGCTGTCCTGAAGTTCATTTATGAATGGGACCAAGAAGTTAAGATAATGAACTTTAAAATAAATCTGTGCCTTACTTATTTCTGGAATTGGGAGTGGGAATTTTAAGAAGAGCTTTCTGAAATATAAACAGAGCTCTTGCACAATAGATAGATTAAAGGTAATGGGGAAGGGAGAGAAGAAGAATATGTTTGTTTTCCAGGCATATATTGATCACCATCTTAAAAGGCAAACAGAAGACTTGATGAACATACTTCAGGGTAAATCATCTAAAATATAAGTTTTAGAACATGAAAAGCATTTTCAAAGCTTCAGGGAACTGGAGAGGCTAATTCTAAGCTAGTCAGTTCCTCTTTGGAGCAATTCCCTGCAGCTGGGAGCAGTAGGTGAATATTTGCTACATTGGGATGCTTTTATAAAGACAATACTAAAAAGCAAATTACTCAATAGCCAAGTGCCATTGGCTCCAGCAACAGTTGAGTACCCAGGTATAAATGTATCCTGTATTGGGCTTATTGTAGAGCACAATAAAATTATAGATTATATACTTACATATAATTCTTAATATCTACAAAATCTGTGGATCAATTAATCAACAATTATGCGCTAAGCAATGGGGCTGTAAAAACTAAAATGGAACTTTACCCATCTTTAAGGATTCTTTCAGGAGGACTACAACTGTATATAAAAGCATATGCAAAATATGTCTTGGCTTTTTTTTTTCTCTTAATAAAACTGATTTTATCAGTATAGGGAAATCCCTCTATCATTACAGATTGGTACTTGCACTGCAACTTAGTCTCGAGTATAGCTTGGCATACTAAGGTAAAATGATTTTGCTAAAGTCACTCAGACTATACATATAAGTGGCAAAATTTGAATTCTAACTCCAAGACCCCTCTTTATCCACTATCCATTTGTATATACATACTTATAGACATGTGAACAGCTAGATGGTATAGTGAATAGAATCAGTATACTGACTCTGGAGTCAGGAGGACCTGAGTTCAAATGTAGCCTAGACACTTATTAACTGTATGACTCTGAGCAAATCACTCATCCTGTTTGCCTTAATTTACTCGTCTGTTAAATGAATTGGAGAAGGAAATGGCAAACCACTTCAGCATTTTTGCTATGAAAATCTCAAATGGGGTCATGAAGAATCAGACACGATTGAAAACATCCCAACAACAACATATATAATGTGTGTTTACATACATATTCATGTGTGTATGCATAACTCATATGATGGGAGTAGGATCATCAAGAGAGACTTTCTGGAATATAAACAGAACTCTTTTACAATAGGAAGATTAGAGATAAAGGGGAGAAGGGAGAAGAAGAATATGTTTGTTTGTTTGCTTTTTCTAGGAATATAGTGATGGCCATCTTAAAAAGCAAGATAAAAGAACTGATAGATACACGTCAGGGAAAATCATCTAAGATATTAAAGTTTAGAACATAGAAAGCATTTGCAAAGTTCAGGAAACTGGAAGTGCTAATTCTAAGCTAGTCAGTTCCTCTTTGGAGCATCTCCTTGCAGCTGGAGGCAGTAGATAAATACTTGTTATACTGGGATGATTTTATAAAGGCAATATGAAATACACAACATGTGTTATATTATGCCTTTTGGACTTACTCCCACCTCGCACTGGCATGGCAGATTAGGTCCCCAGAAGAGATTATGTTGTTTCTTTTCTATCTCTTTTGTTCATAAACCAAGGCTCCATTTTTTTCAACATTTGGATTCTTTGGACACAGGGTCAACTCACTGTTGTAACACCTCCTGTGAGAAGCTAACATATAAACTTGTCAAAGACCATAGTAATCTGCCTACAAAAAAGAGACATCACCGTGATTCTGTGGGTCTGTAGTCATAGAATTATAAACAGGACTAAGTTCTGTTTGAGCTTAAAAAAAACCTTCAAGATTATATAAACCAATAGCCCAGAGAAGTTATGTGACTTTTCTAAAGTCATTTAGATGTCAGAATTGGGATTTGAACCCAGGTTTCTTGATCCTAGAATCCCTATTTTTCCATTTCATCATGTAACCTTTCAATTAGGGCATAATATGAGTCTAATGATTAATAATAATAACAATAATAATAATAATAACATGTGTATGTAAGAGTAATGATCTAAGAACAGAAAAAAAATACCTCCTTATGTGACATCCACATGAACTCTACCAATGAATATGCTAACAATAAAGCAAACAGAGTCATGTGGATTTATTTATGGAAACAGAGAGATTCATAATATCAATTTAAAATCAGGTCTTTGTCACTAGAAGTTATAGAAAGTTGATCTTTTAGGAAGCCTAGATGTATAGATCAACCTATAACATTTTAAACATATATTAGTATTTATTTCATTAAATAAGTCCTAATTATATTTGACAAAAATTATGTTCATTTAAAAAAAATTAAATTCCAAATTCTTTCCCTCCCTTCTGCCCTTCCCCTCTTCCTTTCAAAGGCAAGCAATTTGATAACAATTATAATTGTGAAGACATGCAAAACATTTGTATATTAGACAAGTTTCAAAAGAAAATACAAACCAAAAAAAAGAAAAATGAATATGTTAAAAAAAAAAATCTTGCTTCAATTTGCACTCAGAGCTATAGTTCTCTCCAGAAATAGCATTTTTCATGAGTTCTTCAAAATTGTCTTGATCACTGTATTAATCAGAGTAGCTAAGTTTTTCACAGTTGATCATCCTTACAATATTATTGTTACCATGTACAATGTTCCAGTTCTGCTCACTTTACTTTGCATTAGTTCTTCTAAGTCTTCCCAGATTTTATGAAATAATACTACTTATCATTTCTTATAACACAATAATATTCCATTACAATCATATACTACAACTTGTTCAATTATTCACCAACTAATGGGGATTCCCACAATTTCTAATTCTTTGCCACTACAAAAAGAGCTGCTATAAATATTTTTGTACAATTAGGCTCTTTTCCTTTTTTTCTTTGATGTCTTTAGGATACAGACCTAGTAGTAGGTCTGGATCAAAAGGTGTGCACAATTTTATAGTCCTTTGGGCATAGTTCAAAAATGTTCTCCAGAATGGTTGGAGTAGTTCACAATACCATCAAACTGGATTAATGCATGTCATAAAAAGAAACACTTGAAGTCAGGCAGCACATCTCTGCAGGCTGCAAGAATTTAGTACTTACTAAATACCTAGCAAGATATGATTATCCATCAGAAATTCGATGTTTTTCATGGTCTAACAAACAACAAATCCTTATACTACAAAAATAGGTACCAAAATGTTCTTGGATCTCAACCAATAAACTGTATTATACCTAGTGTTGGATTGCAGCTGAAACTAGGACCCTAATTCCCCAGATATAATACTCCATAAAAGTTTAAGAAAAACTTTTTAAAATAGATGTTGCTACACCAAATCTTTTTACTCTGAGCTACATGGAATGAAAAGTTTTCAAAATATAGAGATCTAGCAGAAGAAACTAAAATCATGTAGGAACAGAAAAAGGTCCATATTACTATTTGTATCTGCTACTGAAATGTCAAGGATGCTTTCAGTGAGTACCCAGAAGACGTGCTTACACTCAAATACTTATGTTCAACTAGAAAAACAGTGATTTTATCTTTTCCTTATGCAATAGTCTATGGAATATTAAGTAAAAAAAGAATAATAGCCAGTTAACAGCTTGTGCTTCAATAGATTTTCTCCTTCCTTGATCCTTAGATCATTTCTTAATACTTCAATGCTGGAAAATGGTGCTGAAAATTCACTAAAATGTAAATTGGGAAATAGCATAGTGACCAATATACTGGTTGTGAAGTCAAAGGACATAGATTCATATCCTTCTACTTAGCACAGTATGTGACACAAAAGTGCTTAATAAATGTTTATTAATTAATTGATCCAACTTTTAAGGATTTCTATTTGGTGTTCGCTGAATCTTACTTTCTGTAAAATGAGAAGAGAAGACCGGGATAGCCTATGAGCTCCTGTTTAGAGCTGGATTTAATTATCCTGTATAAAAGATAAGAGGATTATTTACTATTCAGACAAACTGAGGTCCCTGGATAGTTCCACCTATCACAGCTACAGCTTTCTTCATTTCAGTTCAGTCTCATATTTAGAGCCCTGGCCAGTCTCACTAAATAAAGTCTACCTTTCAAAGTACACTGCCAAACGTTGTAGATAGTTCTCTTAGACTCTTAGTCCTTAGTCCCCCTAGCCAATCCTGATGTCTTTGTAAATTAGAAGAAAGGTCTGGAAATGAGTTCCTAACAATTGGAAAAAGTAAGCATTGGACAGTAAAAAACAATGAATATGGGGAATTCTGACAGTCATGAGAAGACTTCTAAGAGGTTATGCAGAGCAAAGAGAGCAGATCCAGGTAAAACAATTTAACATAATAATGAAAAATATAATTTTGATGTTTAGTTGTTTTACAGTTGTGTCCAAGTCTTCATGACCCCTTTTGAGGGTTTTACTGAAAAAATACTAAGGATAGTGTGCCATTTCCTTTTCCAGCTCTTTTTACAAATAAGGAAACTGAGGCAAATAGATTTAAGTGACATGGCCAGAGTCACACAATTAGCAAGTATCTGAGGCCCAATTTGGTTTAGGAAGAGGAGTCTTCCTGATTCTAAGCCTAGTATTCAGGCCACTGTGAGATCTAGCTGATCACAATAATATAAATGATACCACTAAAAAACAAGCCATCTCTGATGAAATATGACCAATTTCAAGCCTAGAGAAATGAAAAGAAGTATAATTTCCTCCTTCCTATGGACCTGAAATGTGTTGTATATGCTGTCAGATGTGGTTGCCACACAGTTTGGCTTTATTTAAATGTTTTTTCTTTGTTACAAGTAATAATTCAATAATGTGTAGAGGGTGAAAGGGGGAAATGATTATGGTGCAATGGGGACAGCTAGGTAAATAGAGCACCAGTTCTGGGGACAGGACAACCTGAGTTCAAGTCTAACCTCAAACACATTTTTATCTTACTCTCAGAACTTTGCTCCCCAAACTCTGCCAAACTCAAGAGATTTTCTTTTCCTAAGTTCTGCCATAACATCCAATTCAGCATTGCTTTGCCCAGTTTCATTCTACAATAATATCATTAACATATTATTAATAAGCCCCACTAAAATGATACAAATCTTGCATTTCACTCATTGTACAAGATGTAAACCAGGTTAATTATTCCTTATAATATTGTCTCATCCAAAGTTGGATTTTCGCATAACTATTGAATATCATTAGCTATGAAAGGCCTGTGCTTCCTTTTCTTGATCTACTTGCCTTTTATTTTTCACCACTCGAATTTGTCACCTGGTCTAGCTGAGGTACCCTCTTCTCTTGAGTTGGTCTAGAGTATGTCATGAATAAGCTATAGTAGAAAAATAGTCTTCATTCATTTAATAAATATTTATTAAGTACTTTTTGAATGCAATACTGTCCTACTCTCCAAGAAAGAGATAGTATTTCGAGATCTACACTGTAGGGCACTTTAACAATACTTTTAACATGTCTTTACTCTGCCAATATTACACTTTAACAGTCAGTCAGTATGCATTTATTAATAAGCACTTTCTTTTTCCAAGTATAGAGAGAGGTTTTGAGAATAAAAGACAAAAAAATGAGTAGTCCTTGATCTCAAAGAATTTACATTCTGTCTGGCAAGACACCATTAGTAAGTTTATGCAAAACATATAGAAAAAGAATACAAGGTATTTTAAGAGAGTCAAGAAAGGCAGAAATTAAGGACTAAAAGAATCAGAGAAGGCCTCAAGTAGAAAGTAGAGAAAGAGCTGAGCTTTGAAGAAAATGGGATACTAAGAGGAGGAGGTTAGGATGGGTGAAAACATTTAAGACTCATAAGAACATTAGAATATAGACAGTACTCAAATTTATTCTACTTTTCTTGTGAGAGGATGAAAGTGGCCTTATCCCATACCATTTCTTTAGCAATAATGCCCTCTCTGCTGCTTTTCATCAACTTATATTGTAATAAAATGAAAATTTACCAGCATTTTCCCGATTAATCTTTTTTATCCCCATCCCTCAACAAGGAGTAGTCCCAGATTTCTCCTTTCCTTCTCTGACAGATATTGTTGTCATTGTTGCTGAGGCATGTTTGACTCTGGGGTTTTCTGTATGGGTTTTGTTTTTTTTTTTTGACAAGGATATTTGAGTGTTTTGCCATTTCCTTCTCCAGTGGATTAAGGCAAACTGAGAAAGTGAATGATTTACAGAGAGTCATACAGCTAGTAAGTTTCTGAGATGGTATTTGAACTCAATTCTTCCTGATGTTCTATCTACTGAGTCACCTAGTTGCTTCTTAACAAAGATTAGTATGCCCTAAAAGATTAAAAAGTTATCTCCCAGACCTGATTGACCCAGGAGTCCCCCAATATCGTTTTCCTCCTCCATAAAGGCATGAAAATGACCCTATCTATAATTTAATCAAGGCTTCTTGACTTCTTGGATTTCTGAAAAGCAGGGGAATCACCATGTTCTTCATCATATCCTGATCTGATGACCAATTTCCATATGGAGACAAGCTGGGGCTGAGACTACTGAGTTACTGCCCAATATAGTGTCTAGAATATAGTGGAAACTAAATAATTGTTAAGTCAAGAAGTACAGAATTCAATAAATATTTTATTAAGTATCTACAATGTGCTAGACACTAAAGATAAAAAGACAAAAATAAAAACAATCTCTACCTTTAAGGAATTTATGTTGTACAGAGGGATATAATATGCAAGCAAATAAAAATTATAAATACAAGACAATCTGAAGTTTTCCAATCAGAAGAGGATTGGGAACTAAGGCTGGAGTCAGAAATACCCGAGTTCAAATTCAGCCTCGGATACTTATTGCTGTATGATTCTGGACAAGTCATTTAATTCCTCAACTGTAAAATGAAGTTAATAATAGCACCTACCTCCAGGGTTGTTATAAGAATCAAATGAGATAATATTTGCCAAGTGCTTCACACAGCACCTGGCACTTAGTAGGTACTTAACCAGTATTTATTCCCCTTCTCTAGAGAGGAAACAACTTAGAGGAGTTAAGAAAATCCATACTGATCAACTTTGATGAACTTGGCTCTTTTCAAAAATGGGGTGATTCAAGGTAATTCTAACAGATTTGTGATGGAAAATATTATCTTCATCCAGAGAGAGAACTAGAAGATTCAATGTGGACCAAAACATAGTATTTTCATCTTTTTGTTGTTGTTTGCTTGTTTTTTTCTTTCTCATTTTTTTCCTTTTTGATCTGATTTTTTCTTGCACAGTACAATGTTTAGAAGGATTGTACATGTTTAATCTATATAGGATAGTTTGCTGTCTTGAGGAGAGGGATGGGAGAAAGAAGAAAAATTTGGAACATAAGCTTTTGCAAAGGTGAATGTTACAAACTATCTTTTTGTCTATTTGGAAAAAATAAAATAATATTAATTTTTTTAAAGAAAGAAAAAGAAAACCCAACCTAAAGAAGGTGATGCCATCCATCCCTAAAATAAGACCCATAGAAATAAAGACCACACAGGTAACAATTCTTAGAAATTGAATCAATCAATAAACATTTATTAAATACATACTATGTGCCACACACCCTGCTAAGCAGTGGAATGCAAATCTAGAACCTCTGATTTCAGAGCCAGTATACTGAAAGTATGCTATCTCCCAATCTATATTCAAGTGGGTTTTCAGCACCATTTTCCAGCATTGAAGTATTATGGAATACTTGGATCATTCTTGGACTAAGTCTTGAAAGAAAATAAGATCGTAAGAGACAAATAAAGGTGAAGAGGCAGTGAATTCTAATATGGGGGACAGACTTGCAATACTATGAAAATAGGAGATGCAGAGATTGAGGAAGGAGCTACTAAACCATTTAATCTCCATGAAGAAAAGTAATGTAAAATAAATATGGCAAGTATATGGGAACCAGATTGTGGAGAGCATTAAAATGATAAACTGAAGAATTTGTTTTATCTTACCATAGAGGCAATAGTGGACCACTGAAGATTTTTAAGCAAGTGCATCATTGGAGTTGTAGGAATATTAATTTAGCAGCTAAGTGGAAGATGGACCAGAAAAAGGGAGAAAAGAAAAGCAGGGAGACTTTAGAAATGTCATAGATTTAGGATCTAAAGCAGGATAGTGACTTTGTGATATAGGTGATGTTGTGGAGGAAGAATCAGTAAGATTTTGTTTGACACCTGATTGGATGTGGGGACTGGGGCAGAGGAAAGACTTGAAGAAGACACTTACCTGGGGCAGATGCTAAGGTTGCCAAATTGGGTGAATGAAAGAATGGTGATACCCAGACAGGAGACCATTCAAAGAAGAAGGGAATAAATTCCATTATGGCCCATGTTGAATATGAGATGCCAATGGCAGTGTCTAGCAGATAGTTAATGGACTAGAACTAGAGTTAAAGAAATGAGGGATGGATGTGTAGATTTGGCAATTGTCTGCATAGAATTGATAGATGAACCTTTAGAAGATAATGAGATCATCCACTCTGGAGGAAGAGAAAAGCAGAATTGAGGGCTGAGAAATATTCAAAATTAGGGTATGGGAGAGGAATGATGATACAGAAAAGAAGATTGAGAGTTAAGAGGAGGATTTGGGAGTATAGCTGTATAAAATGTGTTTGACTAGAAGAGAATCTTTTGTCTCTTTACATTTTCTTTTTTTAATTTCCAAATACATGCAAAGTTTTCAACATTCACCTTTGCAAAACCTTTTTTTTTCTCCCTCTCCTCCCCCCTTCTCTTTCTCTTCTTGACATTTTCTAGCACAAGCAATAAAAGCTGAAGAAGAAGAAAATTTTAAAACTTAGGGCTTTGAGATTTACCAAGGACTTTCATCATTCCACCTCTGTGAGGTTGATAATACAATTGTGCTATCCCCATTTTGTAGTTGGGAAAAAGACTTGCCCAGAGTCACATTGAGTCTAGGTAAAAGAACAAAGATTCGAATCAAACTCTAGCTTCTGTATTCTCTCCACCTATATTGCATTATCTTTTAGCAATTTAATATCTGAAGGGACTAGATGGCATCATAGATAGACCAAGCTGAAGTCAGAAAGATTCATCTTCCTGAGTTTAAACTGGCCTCAGATACTAGCTGTGTGATCCTGGGCAAGTTACTTAATCTTATTTGCCTCAGTTTCCTCATCTGCCAAATGAACTGGAGAAGGAAATGGCAAACCACTCTAGAATCTCTATCAAGAAAACCCCAAATAAGGTAATGAAGAGTTTGACATAACTGACTCAACACCCCCTTAACATCTGACTTTGAGGAAAAAATTTTCCTCCCAATTTATTGCTATTATTTTTCTTCTTGAGGAAGCTGTTGATATAGTGGGTAAAATGCTGGACCTAAAGTCAGGAAGTCCTAATTTTACAATCCTTACAAACTATGTGACCCTGGAATAATTTAATCACTGCCTCTGTTTCCTCATTTATAAAAGGAGGTGTCAATAGCACCTACTTCCCATAGCAGTTGTGAAGATGGAATAAAATATTTTACATGGTAGGCACGGTACATGGCATTGCACAAAAGATTATTCCCTTCCTCTTCCCTTTCCCTTCCTCCCCTTTTCCCAGATGACTCCCACTCCCTGGTATAACTGTACCTAGCTCTTTATGCTCCAATTTAAATGAAGGCTTTGTGGGCCAGCTCTGAGGAAAAGGTTAATTGGGATCAAACTACCACAACTCAATTTACAGTTCCAAGCTTATTTTGTTAATTTATATTGCTATTATGCATATTTATTTACATTATTAAATGAGTGTCACCTTGCCTGAAGGTACTAAATCATTGCAGAATTTTTAAAAAGCAGCCCACAAAGTTCTTACTCACCCTTCCCACACTTTACTGTGTCATAGTAATGATCTATCTGAAGTCAGTGAATGTTAGTAGTAGTGCCTTAAGTCATCATTTGAATTATTTAAATTCTTATCCAGTTTTTTTTTTTTACTTTTCCTGAAGCATTATTTCTTTTAAGTTTCAGCCTAATGGTCTTGTAGTAATTTAGAGTATTTCTAAATACCTTTCTGAAAACAGTAAGCAATTGGCCAAATGTAGACCAAGGAAACTGGATTTTTTTTTTTTGAGGAAAAATGAGCTGTCAAAAAACCTGCATTATTAAACCACATATGTGTGATGGCCAGGGAGCCCCAGTTCATGAAAGTGCGTGATATAGGGCAGGACAAAGAACTTTCCTTTCTGAATCAGAAATATTCACATATTATAGATGGTTGGGGACCTCCTGCTGTTGAACTGATAGAAGGGCATCATCAGGTATTCTAGAAAAATGAGAGTGTGTTCCCCGGTGAGTCTGGTTCACATTTTCTGAGTCAATAAGTGAGAACAAGAGATGGGTGATTTACAAAAGAGGTTCGGTAAGAGAATAGTGGGGAAGAGAGGAGGAGGAAGAAAGGAGGGGAAAGGAGGGGAGAAAAATGAAAAGACCATGTGAATAATTTATTGATGGTCTTTGTTTTTTTCTAATTCTACGATTTCATGTAATAGTTAAAAGCTGTCTAATTACCCAGATCACAAATTAGAATTCTGCTCATATTTCCAGCATGAAAGATTATCATTTGCTCATTTAAGTAAGATTTTATGCCTTGATGATAAGGTGACTAAATCTGTGTCCCTGCTATGAAAAGCAAGATGTGTGAAATTCAAAAATACTTGTGGAAATTGAAAGACATTTTCTTTACTTATGGCTTTAAATGGCCTTGGCCAAAGAACAACATTGTAATTCCAAGAGGCAAAAGTGTACAGAGAAAAGCTGAAATTTGTAAAGCCTATCTCTATCTGCCATTCTAACTTTTAAATTCATGATCTCAATCATTCCATTAGAAAAGAGGCTGGCAGCTGGACGATCAAGTAGATACAGTCCTGGGCCTGAGTTCAAATCTGTGCTCAGGTACTTACTAGATATTTGTCTCAATTTCCTCTCCTGTAAAATGGGGATAATAGCATCTACGTCCCAAGGTTGGTGTGAGGATCAAATGAGATAATATTTGCAAAATGCTTTGCACAGTGCCTGGTACAGAGTAAGCACTATGTAAATGTTATGTTATTAGCAATTATTAAGATGTAAGCAACAGACATTGGTTCTGAAAAGTTACAAAGTGAATAATTTAAATTTAGGATCCAGTCATGGAGAATTTTTACCATGCAAGTGAGTATCTAGAGGCAAACATAAGTCAATAATTAAGTAGAGAAGTGAAGTTTTGGAAATCAGAACTTTTCGAGATAATAAGATTTTGAAACTTAGGTTTTTTTTCTTTGCTGAATATATATGAAATCAATGCCTGTCCTTTCTAATGAAGAGGAACCAAGAGACAGAGTATTCAATAGGCAAAGGTTTGACACTGAAATCTAACTCACATAAAGATACAGAAAGCGAGAAAAATATTAAGCAAGTTAGTGAATTAGGCAGAGCATTGGAAAGAGTATAAATCTGGAGCCAGGAAAGCTGAATTTTAATCCTACCATCAGCACACCAAGAGTTAATTTCTCTGAGCTTAAAAATCCTCATATGTGAAAATGCATTAGCAATTTTATCTTATCTCACAGGGTTATTTGAGGAAAATCCTTTGTAAACTTGGATGTGCTGTTGAAATATTAAATAGGATAATTTGATAATTGTTGATATCTTAGTGAAAAGGGAAATTTAAGATTAAAGGAATGGACACTTTCTACCATAGCTTTCTTTCTGAAAAATTGGATTGTTCAAACCAGACAACATTTCCTACTGATTTCAGAACGGTGTTATTTTCATTTCAAACAGGTTTTCTACTGATTATGTCCTGACTCTTGGATCTTGAGTTTCCCTCCTCGTCTTTTTTTTTTACAGACCCCTCCCTTGCCTTTCTTATGATTAAGTTCCTTTTTCTCACACCCTTGTATTGATATAATCATTTACCTCCCCTCCCCTTTTCCCCCCCCCTACCCTCTACCCACTAAAACCCCATCCTGCCCCACTATCTCACCAAATCTCTTAGGGACGAATTATTTAAAGTTTAGGTTTATACTCATGTTTAGGTCTCCCCAAAACCAGGAATAAAAATCCACTCAGTGAAGAATAGAAAGAATAGGGATTGACTTCATGATGTCATAGGTAGCCATAATTCCTCCATCAAAACAAGTTGGCACCCATTTCCCATTTGAGAAATTGATAAATGGTCAAAGGATATGAACAGACAATTTTTAGATCAAGAAATTAAAGTTATTTCTAGTCATATGAAAAAATGGTCTAAATCACTGTTGCTTAGAGAATTATAGATTAAGACAATTCTGAAGTATCACTTCACACCTCTCTGATTGGCTAATATAACAGGAAAAGATAATGATAAATATTGGAGGGGATGTGGGAAAACTGAGACACATATATTATTGGTGGAGTTGTGAAATTATCCAACCATTCTGGAGAAAAATTTGGAATTATGCTCAAACTGTGTATACCCTTTGACCCAGCAATGTTTCTGATGGGTCTGTATCCCAAAGAGATAATTAAAAAAGAGAAAAGGATCCACATATGCAAAAATGCTTGTAGTATCCCTTGTTGTAGTGGCAAGGAACTGGAAGCTGAGTGAATGTCCATCAGTTGAAGAATGAATGAATAAGAAACGATCAAGAAGAGTTGACAAAGGCCTGGAAAGAACTTACATAAACTGATGCTAAGTGAAGTTAGTAGAACCAAGAGAATATTGTACACAGCAACAGCAAGATTATACGATGATCAACTGTGATTGACAGATCTCTTTTCAACAATGAGATGATTCAGGTTAATTTCAATAGACTTACGATGGAGAGAGCCATCTACACCCAGAGAGAAGACTACTGGGAGTGAATGTGGATCACAACATAGTATTTTCATCTTTTTTGTTGTTGTTTGCTTGCTTGGTTTTTTTTCTTTCTCATTTTTCCCTTTTTGATCTGATTTTTCTTGTGCAACATGATAAATGTGGAAATATGTCTAGAAGAATTGCCTAAATTGGATTACTTGCTATTGCTAATATATATAATATATATTTACTATAGCTAATATTGCTATTGGATCACCCCTAGGAGAGGGAGAAGAGGGAGAGGAAGAGAAAAAATATTGGGACAAAAGGTTTTTCAAGGGTGAATGCTGAAAACTATTTTTGCATGTATTTTGAAAAATTAAAAGCTAGTATTATTTTTTAAAATGGGTTGGCATTTTCCCTACAACTTATATTATATTACATATAAAAAGTATTAGAGTATTGCCTGAAGTACTAAGAAATTAATTGACTTGTCCATGGTCACAAGAGGAACAGCTAGGTGGTGTCATAGTGCATAGAGTCTAGATCTGGAGTCAGGAAGATCATTGCCCTGAGTTCAAATTTGACCTTAGACTTTTGCAAGCTATGTGACTCTGGGCAAGCTGTGGGACTCTATTTGCTTCAGTTTCCTCATCTGTCAAATAATCTGCAGAAGGAAAGGGCAAATCATTTTAATAATGACCTTGTCTGGGCTTAAATTGAGATCCTCTTGACTCTGTTTCCCCATTATGCTATTTTCTTCTTGAAAGGTATATTTCCCTACCTGTTTAATCCCAAGTCTTGCTTTTAACACTCTGTAACAACACAATTGGCTATCAGATATGACTCATGCTTGGAATCAAACAAAGATAAGGGAGTCTGCTTTTTTTCTTGTCATGATATATGACATTGTTTTAACTGTGTCCCTTTTTATCCTATTATAGTAAAAGTCTATTATCAAAAGGTTTTATAAGTACAATACCACAACGATTAAATAATAGATTGATACTGGAACATCTAAGCTGTTGTAATAGGAAGTATAAACATTTTATAATTTAAACCTATATTTATGCTCAAATTATAATATATTCTCCTGGGGGAAATGATTAAGCAAATAAGATGTAATGTAAAAATTTTTCTAAATAAATGAAAAAGTAAAATTTGAGAAAGCAATAGGATTATACTTTTTTCCCTAAAAAAAAAAAATATATATATATATATATATATATATGTATATATATGTGTGTGTGTATGTATATGTGTGTGTGTGTGAATGTGTGTATGTATATATATATATATATGTATATATATATATATATATATATATATATGTGTGTGTGTGTGTGTGTGTGTGTGTGTTTGGCTTCTAAATTTATCTGTTATATAAATTCAGGCTTTGTGTATGTTTTAGTAATACATTCTCAAAATTAGATTTAGGATTTTACACATAAATTTTATTGATAATGGTAAAGAAAGTGAAATTATTTTGCCATTTTAAAGTATCTGATAATTTTAAAAGGCAGAAGAGCTCATTTTATGGCTGGATCCTTATAAATTGTTAAAAGATTCTTATCTCAGACACCAGATTTAGATAAGGATAGAGACAATAATTCATATATAACTGAAAATTTCTGAAATTTCAATATTGGAGAACCAAATTTAAGTGATTATGCTATATTATATTAAGTCAGAATTACATAAAAACTCTAGATTTGAATCCAAAGAACTCCCTTCAGGATTGTTCTAAGAGAAGATATATAGAGATCAGATAACACATGAATCATCTGGGACTCAAAATGAGCTGGTTAAATGGACATTGAAAATGGGTAGCTAGGATACAAGGACACTTAATATTAGTGATGATTATTGTATTGCTTTATGAGATGTTTGTTTTCTTGGTTACCTTGGTGACATGTAAATCCTCCTCAAAACTAGTCTACTGTGAGCTCCCTAAGTAGTTTGATTTGTAACCTGACACTAATACAACCTAACTTAATGTAATTATGATGATGGAGTTATGAAAAACCTTATAGATTTGGCTTAAAGTGGATTGAGGGCATTAGCTTAGGGAAAAAAGCAGTTAATAGTGGTAATTGAGTGAACCACATTAAATCCATTTTGTGACTCAATTCTAGAACTAGCTTAATGCTTATTCAATTATGGGTCTAGTCCAACTTCTCTTATTCATTTGTAGGAATTGGTAGAAAACTTTATTTCATTGTATGAATTCCTGAATATTCCTGCATAGCTGGAAAATTGGACCATCTCTATGTGCTGTTTAGAGAACCTCAGCCCAGGATATATATTATGGCAACCAGAAACTCAGATCCAAAGATTGATGCAAGGAGTTTTCTCACAGTTGCACATCTCAGATGATCTATATGTCTTATCTGAAAACTGGCCCCATATTGATCAATCAATCATTGTTTCTAAGGGCTTCTACCAGGTCCTTTTAACTGCTTTCACAGCTGCCAAACTTATGGGTGTGTACTTCTGGATCATCTAAAGAAAACTCCACTTCTAATTGAACAGTAGAACCTTCTGGGTACTTCAAGTTTTGTCTGCTATGGACCCAGAAGCAATCAACATGATGAGACAGCTATCCCAAGATTCTGGATGACAGCTGAGTATATTGTCCTAGCTTTTAGGAATTTTTTTCTCTTCCTTTTTTGTTTGTTTGTTTCCAACTACCAAGGTCCTGATTCAAGTGTGTGTTGCATTTACATTCCATTTTTGGTCCCTGCCCATAATGTTTATAATAAACAATGGCTAGCAATGATACCCGGCATATATTTCCCTGATAGTTCTCCTCAAGAAAATAATCTTCTGGGATAAAAATTCCATAGCATCATTAACCACTAAACTTACCAACCTAAGGCTACAGCTGTCCCTTAGCTCCACATCTCATTTGGTCCAACTGGCTCCTAATGGTATCTTAGCTTATACTTGCCTCTCATTTATTGGCTAGTATAGGAGGGATTTTTGCCAGTAGAAAACTCACTGAGAATAAGAATTATTATTTCTATCCACAAATAAAAGTTCTTTGCTTTGAAAATGGATTATCACTAAGTTCTGAGATAATGTGGACAAAATTCAGTTCTAGTTATGATAGATAATACTTACATTCTAATGAGTGTTAATTTGTGTGATGCTAGTCAAAGAAAAGTAATAACACTGGCCATCTCTGAGTTCAGTGTGCAGTACTGGTTAAAGCAAAACAACATGAATGAAAGAAAAAAATCATTTATTAAGTGCTTATCACGTGACAAGCATTATATTATGTACTAAGGATACAAAGGAAAAAAAAATTTATTAAACTCTTATTATGTGATAGACATGCTTATAGGCACTAACTATACAAAGATACCCTTGTTCTCAAAGAACTTTCATCCTATCAGGAAGACAAGGTGTTCACATATAGGGTTATATGAAATAGCCAAAGATTTAATAAAAAATGATTTAGGGAAGAAGGAGATTTGTAGCTTGGAGAATCAGGAAAGGTCTTCATATAGTCTTGAAAGAGAATAGGGAGTCTGAGATGCAAAGGGCAATGAAGGAGGGCATTGTGGGAAACAGTATCATGTATGTGGAGCACTGAGAAGGTTCGATGTCCAGTTATAAAATACATGATGGGGGATGTTTTGAAACAAGGCTAGAAAGGCAGAGTGAGTACAGATTTTGAAGAATGGGAGAAGATTGTTTGCTTCTAGAGATCATAGGGAACCACTGATATTTATTGGACATCTAGCTAGCATCTAGATGGAGCGATCAACCTGAAATCAAGAAGATCTGTGTCCAATCTCAGTCATTGACTGTGTGACCCAGAGCAAGTCATTTGATCTCTACTTGCCGCTTTTTCTACAAAATGGAAATAATTATAACACCTACCTTCCAGGATTGCTACAAGGCTAAAATGAGATGATATTTGTAAAGATCTTTGCAAGCCTTAAAATGCTATATAAATGCTAATTATTATTATTGTTATTAGTGAGGAAAGAAATGACATTGTCAGAAAAATCCCTGTGGTGACTTTTCCAAGGATGAATTGTGATGGGGTAAAATGAGGCAGGGAGACTAATCAGGAAGGTACTCTTATAGTAAAAGTAAAAAAAAAAAAAAAAACTATTATAGTAAAAGTAACATAGATGACTATGAAGGGAGAGAAGGAGATAAGTGGAAACATTTATTGAGATAGAAATGACAGATTCTGACAATCAAGTGAATATGTGGGGTGAATTAGAGTGAAGAGTAAAAGATGACACTGAGCCGTGAACCCCGGGTAACTGGTAGGATGGTGCTGCTCTCAATAGAATCAGGAAAGTTCAAAGGAAAGGTAGCTTTGGGAAGAAAAATAATGAGCTCAGATTTATGATATCTTCAAAACTTTAGTTTTATATGTCCAATAGGCAACTGGATATACAAGACAAGATAAGGGGAGAGTTTAGAGTTTGCAGGTAGGTGGTGTATTGGATAGAGCACTAAATCTGAAATCAAGAATACCTGAATTCAAATTCAGTATCAAAATCAAAATCAGTATTAACTGTTTGACTTAACCTCTGTTTGCCTTAGTTTCTTTAAATGTAAAATGAGATAATAATAATACCTACCTCCTCAGGTTTCTGTGAGGATCGAATGTTTAGTACAGTATCTGGAACATAATAAATGCTACTAATATTAGTAGTATATAAACTTGTTAAGTAATTAACCAATAAGTATGTTAATTAATATGTATAAGTAAATACCCAACTAATAATTAATTGGTACACTTATTGCATAGATCTGGTGATCAATCAAAATCAAAAAGTAATTAATTAATTAATAAGAAGACAAAAACATTTATCAAGTATCATGTGCTAGACACTGTACTAGTTGCTAGAGATAACAAAAAAACCCTTTATTCCTAAATGGACTATATGCCTATGGAAAATAAACACAAAATACAATGTTGTTGGGGAGAGAAGGCAGCAGGAGGGATTAGGGAAGGTTATGAGGCAGATGTGAGGGTAAATTCCAAATGGGGAAGAAGAAACAGCCAATGTAAAAACACAGAGATAGGAAGATAGAATGCCATGTGTACAAGAGAAGACCAATGTGGAAGAATTGTAAACTGAAAAAAAAAAAAAAAAAGAAGACAATAGATAATGAGGCTCAAAAGATAAATCAGGGCCAAATTGTGAAAGGCTTTAAAAATCAAATAGAGAAGTCAATATTTTAATTAGAAGCAATAGGGAGCCAGTGGAGTTTTGGGGGGGAGGAAGGGAAGATGTATCAGATCAGCACTTTAAGGAAAATCACTTTGACTGATATGTAAAAGATTGATTGGAGGAAACAGAAACTTAAGGAAGATAGTCTAGGTGAGAGGTGATGAGAATCTAGATTATTAAGATGACTGAGTAGTAAGAAGAGAACAAATCTGAGAAATGTTGAAAAAGTATGCATGAGAAGATTTATCCTTCAAAGAGATGATAATTAAATTGATGTTGCTTTTGAAGTCACCAAGTAAAAAAGAAAGAAGAGAAAGGGGCCCAGAATAGAGAACAAAGGCATACTCAGAGTTGTAGTCAATCAATCAGTATTTATTAATCACCTACTATGTGCTGACATTGTACTAAGTGTTGAGGCTACAAAAAGAGAGAAAAGACAGTATCCATCCTCAAAAAGTTTACAATCTAATTGGGAAAACAAATATATACTAAGCAAGTGATAAATAGGATGAATAGGAAATAATTAACAGGAATATATAGGATGAATAGGAAATAATTAACAGAAATATATAGGATGAATAGGAAAAAGAGCACTCGAATTAAGAGGGGGTGGGATAAAAGGTGTGATTTTAGTTGAGATATAAGGGAAGTGAGGAAAAACAGTAGTCACAAGGGTGGAGGGAGAAAATGATAAGCATGAAGGACAACCAGAGAGAGTTCCTGGAGCCAAGAGATGGAATGTCTTCTTTGTGGCATAATAGAAATGATGAACCTGAAAGCAAATTGAAGATCAGATGGATACAAGAAGAACCAAGAAAGATCACTGGCGCAAAATCCTAGAAAATGCAAAACTTTCAGAAGGAGAGAGGCCTCAACAGAGAAGTTAAGGATAAGAAAAGGTCATCAGATTTGACAGCTAGGAGGTCCTCGGTAACTTTGGAGAGAACAGTTTCAATTGAGTGAGATCCTAAATCAGTTTGTTAAAGGTCAGATAAATGAGTTAAGAGTAGAGGAGATGGACTGTTTTCTTGCATGTTCTCTGTGCAATGCAACAATATTAATTATTATTAATAATAACTGTGACTATCCAATATGTATATTAACAGATATTTTATGATATACTCCTACAGAAATACATGTGCACCCAATGTGATGTTCAGGGATTGTAAATTTTCAATTCATGGGAAGAATGTAGCCAGTGCCTCTTGTAAGTACAGAGCAAGCTGTGATTCACCTCCCTCTTTCTCTTAACAGAGGGAGAGGTTAATTCTGCATGTATAAGAGGAAATTTCTCCTTGCCAGAAGATAGAAAATTTCCTTTTCCAGCAGTGAAAATATCTTGATCAGCAATCAAAGAAGCTTTTCTTTTTTTCCCCTATTCTTCCCTTCAGGGAAGTAAGTTTGTCTCACCAAAATAATAGAGTAATAATGGGCACGGGGAGTAGAAAAGGCAATGGATAAGAAAGTGAATGTGGATGGATGACTTAAAGAGAGAATGGATGCGAGGAAATGGTCAAGAAAAGCCTGCAATCCTAACCTTTCATTAATGTCTTCAATTGTAGAAACCTATCTGGGAATGTATTCCAGCTATAGAAGAGACTGAGCCTCCATTTTCATGACCAAAATCGTACATCTTGGAGAAACCCACTTTTCTAGGTTGATTTCTTAGGAAGCAAGGATCAGGGTGAACTCATTTGGGAATGAGTGTTGAGATATGTAATATAGTGGAGAATGCCAAATTTGGAGTCATAGGACTGAGTTTGAATCCCACTTCCATGTTACTATTAGCTCTTGTAAGTGTAGACCTGCCTGTGATGCAGCTCCCCTCTCCCTGGAGAGAAGTAGCTTATTACCTACATGACTTTGAGTAAGAGCTTAACCCCTCAGGGCATCAGTTTCCTCTCAGAAAAAATGATGGTTTTGAAAGGAGCTAAATGACTTTTAAGGTCCCAGTTGGCCCTAAAGCTATGGTCTCTATGCTTTTCTCTTTGTTTTTCTTTTCAACCCTATCCTAATTAAAAATTTTATTATTTCAACGTGTGGTTCTTGCCTGTCAGTAGCAACCTGAGTTTGACTTCCTATTTTCACCTGGAATGGAGGTTTGGACTAGAGGAAACAATTATTATCATTTAAAAGTCCCCATAAAACAAACCTGGGGCCATAGGGTACAGGAACAGATGTATATTGGTTTGTACATAATATACACAAACATATTATTTGTTATTATTAAATATTACTATTAAAATATAAATATATTACTATTAACACACACAAGCATATTACTACTAATATATGTAAATATACTATTTGTTATTATTAATGTACATGAGTATATTATTTGTTACAATTACCTATAACTATCACTAGTAATATATCTAAATGGATTACTTATTGCTATTAATATACATAAATATATTACTATTTACTACTATATTTTACTTTATTACTGTAGATTACTAACATACATAAATATATTAATATATTACTATTAGTATATAAATATATTACCTATTACTATTATTATCAATATAGATGTATTGCTTATAGCTATTAATATACATAAATATATTACTTGTTACTTTTACTATTGTTACTATAACTATTACTATTACTGTTGCTATTAAATATTACTCTTAATATACATAAGCATATTGCCTATTGCTATTAATGTATACAAGAACATTACTTATTACTTACTATTATTTATTACTATTAATATTCATTAGTAAAGTATTTTTACTATTACCATTAATATGAATAAGTATGTTACCTATTACTATTAATTATGTATTTTATGTATGTATGTAATTATGTATATTAATAGTAATAAGTAATGGCAATAATAAGATCAATAGTTAATATGCTCATGTAATATGCATGAGCATATTACTTATTGATCTTATTATTGCCATTACTTATTACTATTAATAATATGCATAAGCATATTACTTATTGATCTTATTATTGCCATTACTTATTACTATTAATATACATAATTGTGATTTATTACTATTAATTACTTTTTGCTTACTATTACTTATTTCAATTCCCTTAATTTCTTATTAACATATATACATATATGACATATCACCATACATTAATATACATAAGTATATTACTTGTTACAATTACTTTTATGATTATTATTGATTACTTATTACTACTAATATACATAAGTATATTACTTGTTACAATTACTTTTATGATTATTATTGATTACTTATTACTACTAATATACATAAGTATATTGCTTATTATCACTTAATCTACATGATATATTATTTATTACTATTGAGTTTTATGTACTAATTTTTTGATCCAATTGGTATTTTCCATATTTCTAGTGATGTCTAAATAACTCTTTTGAGCCAGCTTCTATCACAATGTTTCATTTCAGGACTTGGAACATCAAAACCACTTAATAAATACTTGCTAATTGATTACTAGTTTTAACAGTGACTTAAAATAAAAGCAAGGGTGCCTTCTGGTATGGGAGCAGTTAGGTAACACAGTGATAGAGTTTATCAATTATTTGTGGCTATCTATCAAATTTCTATACCCTAATTTCTCCTGTAAAATCAAGTTCTTCATCATAGCCTTCCTATTAGCCATCTGCTCTTCCTGCTTCTACTCATCCAAATAAGCCAAAATAATCTTTCCATAAGCCACAAGTCTAACTTTATCACTTCTCTGCTCAAAAATTTCAGTGGCCCCCTCTTGCTCAGCAACTAGGTAAGACAGTTTAAATTTGGTGTCAGACACTTCCTAACTATTTGACTTTGGGCAAGTCACTTAATCCTGTTTGCCTCAGTTTCCTCATCTGTAAAATGAGCTGAAAAAAGAAATGGCAAACCACACCAGTATCTCTGCCAAGAAAATCCCAAAATGGGGTCACAAAGAGTTAGAAATGACTAAAACAATTAAACAACATATATTTCTTTATCACTTAGGCTCTAAAAATTGTCTCTCCAGCACATTTGGATAATCTTCTTTTGGGAAGGGCAGTTTGCTGGGAAATGAGATTCTTTCAGTAACAATCAAATTTATAGAAAAAAATAAATTGAACATAAATGTATTGAATTTTTTTTTCTTTAATTGGTATCAAGCAAAACCATGCAATAGGGAAGCATTGAGGATCCAATAATTCTATCAATATTTTCATCTACTCTTCAGTTGATGGAATGGAGAACTCACAAATCAAGTTTTCATGGAGACTAAGCTACTCTGGAGCATAAATCTTAGAATAGAAAATGAGCTTCATAAATTGAAAATCTGAGCAGAAATCAATAAGATAAAAATTTACTCCAATCAATACAAAGTTATTCAGGTGAAAAGAAATACAGTGGATAAACGCTCTGTCTATGCAGCAACCAGTCAATTCCATCATTCCTGGGAAAAACTATGGTCAAGTCAGTTGTCATATTTGGTCAGAGTCAGATATTTTAGAAGTATCCCTGACCACATATTGGCAGAAAAAGTCATGAAACCAATTAAGGAGTCTATTATTCATGTTTTACATCTTTCCATAGGAAAAAAGTCATGAATGATTTGGGGGTTAGTCATGGATCCATGTCATGGATAGGGACCCGGACCTGGAAGCAGAAAGCCTCCTCTTACTAGTTGCATGACCCTGGGCAAGTCACTGTCCTGTTTGCCTAAGTTTTCCATATGTAAAATGAGCTAAAGAAGGAAATGGCAAACCACTCTGGTATCCTTGTCAAGAAAACTCCAAAGAAGTCACCAAGAATTAGACATTACAGAAAACAACAACATTACTAATTAATTGAGTTTTCCCCTGGTTCTTCATCAGACAGAGGAGGATATCATAGGAAGCTAGATCACTCAGAAAGCAACTATTTTTAAAAAATTAACTTAGTACATTAAATTTTTATGAGACAAGGTCCTGAGAAGTTGAACAATTGTTATTGTTGGCCAAGAAAAAACAGAAGCACTATTTGCAAGATGAAATGGAGCTTATTAATTATCAAAGATCAAGAAAAATGCTCAACATGCACATCAATTGAAATCATGAATAAAATCAAAGGAACTAAGACCTTGAAAACTAAACACTAGTGTGACTTGGTCCTCAAATACCCCAAGTCATGGAAGATGGAACTAGCTGATGATAACTACCCCTTACATGAGCTTTATAAAAACAATTTTCATCCTTTTTCTCTTTCAAGCTTCACAACAGATCTGGGAAGGCAGCAAGATGACATAGAGAGCTGACTTCAGAGTTAGAAAGATCTGAATGCAAATCAAGTCCTTTCTCTGACACTTATAGACTGTGCCAATATGAACAATAATAAGTAGCAATGGTATTCCTATATGTTGGAAACAGGGATTCTCCTATTCCAGTGAAATTATAGGAATAATTTCAAAAAAGAAAATAGATATTATCTCTAATAAATTTATCATTGAAAATTTTTCATTTTCCAGTAAACTACCCTACTCCGGATTACATAATACAAAACTGAAGAATCCTTTCAAGCCTATTTTCATTCTCTTTTTACTAATGAGGAAGCTGAAGCAGAGAAACTAAGGGATCATCATTCCCATTTTTAAATGTCCTATGAATGTCCCATGACATCCCCATGTCATTCCCATGAGGAAACTGAGGCAGGGGAAGCTTAAGTACTTTCACAGAATCACAATGATTAGTAAGGGGCAGCACTAGACTTTAAATCCACACAGCCTCTGATCTACCACTTGCTGTACCAAGAATACATGAAAAAGTAGCTTTTTTCTTATTCATTTCCTAGGAAAACAACTTATACCTCTTCTATCTCATTTACTGTATTGTCTTCATCCCCACCCCCAGTGCTCTGGGCACACTGGTGCCCATGGAATTAACACTTCCCCTGCTTTTACTCCCTGAGCTGAGTGCCACCAGAGAAAGTGGCAAATCCTATGCAGATTATGGAAAGGTCACCAGAGAGCAGCTGTTACTCTCTTTTATGAGTTACCATTGAAACAAGGATTCATTTGATGCTTTGAAAGTTTGCTGGGGAAACTAGGGGAGGGGGCCAATATTTATAAGTCAGTCACTAGTTTCATTTTCACAGAGTACACTATCTGGCTCCCTCCTGTTCAGAGCCTCAGGCAGGAGATACAACACTCTAGTGCTGTGCCAAAGCTGGGTTTCAGCATTGCATAAAAAACAGGAGAAAATCTAAGCTTCATTTCAACCCTTGAAGTCTCTCAAAGCCACTAGAACAATGTCCATCACATCTCTCCAATTCACAGCCGTGACAGGGATTGAATACCTATACACCTGTCATTCTTCCTTGGACCAATACTGAACACTCTCTCCCAAATGGAGACCCACTGGCAGCATCACCCTTCTTCGTCCCAGCTCTGTTTGCACCCTCTTGGTTCACCTAGCAACTCATATTGAGAAAATCACAGCAGTTTCAGAGGGTGAGATTACAGAGGCAGGAACACAAATTAGCACCATATGCTGATGGGGTTTTGTTATTTATTCCTGATCCAGATGCTTCTATCCCCTTTATTATATCTGCAATCAATCACTAGAGTTCCCTTTCTAGATGCAAAGTCAACTTAATAAAAGAATTTATGCTTCTTTTTTTTTTCCATGGCTCTCATGACCAAATTACTTCACTATTTCATTTCAGAGAAGCTCCCCATGGAATTAATTACTTTGAAATCAAGATATCTCTGAACTACAATCCTTTTTTAAAGAGATCATTGGCACTCCTGACTAACAGAGAAGGATTCCATAATTGGATCTGATTTTCAGGACAGTTTCACAGAGCAGGTTTGGAACAATAAAAGACATTCCTCATCCTCCATCTCTATCTCTTTAACCTGTACAACCCCTCCAAGCCTATTTTCAAAGGCTTTTGAATAATAATGGATTTTTTTTCTTTTAACTTTGGGAAACGGATGCAAAAATTATAATGCAATGTTAAGTCTGTGAATTTAAACATAAACATATGGGACTCTGGAATATCATTGTGAAGCACAGCACTACTGTGTCAGATAGTATATAGTATCTCTTAATTTCACTTCTTGGTGGAAAGGGAGCAGTATGGTGGATAGATCTGAGTGCTGGCTTTAGAGGTAGGAGACCTGAGTTGGAAATTCATCCAATGCTATTTTCTGCGACCTTGTATAAATCACTTAGTCTCTCCTTGTCTGTAAAATGAGGAAATCTCATTCGCTCATTCTTTAAGCTGTTGCTTACAGTTTAAGAGCTGGAAGGAGAGCGAGGTTTTGAACCTAGGATTCATAGATATCAAAGGCATGTGATCATAGATAGGAAAAAATATCTCTATTTCAACACCATTGATTTCTTTTGTAATCCTATATATATGTTTATTTATGCATTTAAAACCATGATTCTGAGCTTCACCAGACAATCCAGAAGTCATAAAAAAGGGAAGATCACCTGATATTCAGGTGAGATTTTGTTATTTATTCCCGATCCAGATGCTTGTATCCTCTCTATTTTATCTGCAAGCACTCACTAGAATTTCCTTTCTAGATGCAAAGTCAACTTAATGAAAGAATTTATGCTTACTTCCCTCTTCCCTCTCCCCACCTCCAATAGCTGAGAGAGCTTCTCAAAATCTTTATTTCCCTTCAAGACTTTGTTCAGATGTCATTTCCTCAAGAAAAACTTCCTACCTTGGAGTACACACTTTCCCTAGCACTTAGTTCTCTCTACTTCCTCAAATGTCATTGTTCTCTTCCTCCTTCTTCCAAACCCCATGAATGCATGGTTTTATCTATTTATTTCTGGTGCCTATCACAGTACCAGTAATGAATATTTGTTGAGTTAAATAAATTAGGTTGTCTATTCTAATCCCTTCATTTTACTAAAAAGGCAACTGAGTCCTGATGAGATTAACTTACCTTGGGTAGTAGGGAAACTCAAGTTTTAATGCTTGGCAGTTCTACTGCAGAGAACACTTCATTGAGCTGGCCATATTTGTTCCAATACCAAATGTAGGCTTGCCCAAAAAAACTATTTTATGGAGAACTCATACAGGGCAACCACTCACAAGATGATCAGAAAAAGCAATACAAGATACTCTCAAGATCTCTCAAGAACTTTAGAATCATTTGTATGTCATGGAAGACACTGGCACAGAATCACCCAGAATGGCATGCCCTCATCAGAGAAGATGTTAAGCTCTATAAGCCAAGCAGAATTGAATTTGCCCAAAAGAAATGCAAGATGCAAAAAATTAGAGAAGACACCCCAAAAATCCATATGGACTATTTGTGTCCCATCTGTGGCAGAGCATTCTGAGCTCGTGTTGTTCTGATCAGCCACAATTGGACACACTACAACTCGACTCTAACATAGTGATGTCCTTCAAGAACAAAAGACACCCAGGAAACTATGATATAACCTAAGATTCCTTCCTGTTAGCTAATACCAGGTCCTTTCTACTAAACTAGAGAATAACTGCTTTGGGTAGAATTTTATAACAGTAGCTAATATATTCTTACAGATATTCTACACTGATCTAATTTTGGTGATCCTAATTTGCTACTCTACAACACACTAGTTGATGATTTGGAAGATAGCCCAGGACCCTGATGCCCAAGAGACTCAGGAATAACAAAAACTCCCCTCCACCCCACCCAAATCACCAGGTTGACCTTCCTCCAGACAACAGCCATACCACAGAATAGCGACCCTTATTGCCACAACCTGGTTTTTCAGGTCCTGTATTACCTACATCCTCAGGAGCCACAGCTACTGAAGATTCAGGGGAAAAAAATACAGAAAATCACCAATGTCTGTACCACTGTCAAATGTTTCAATATCAAAAACAGATACAGTTTTCTAATTGGAGATAATATTCAAGAAATGCATGACCATCTGTCTTACCACCAGGCCTAAAAACCACTGGGCTTTTTCATCTAACTTAGTGACTGAAACTTCCTTTCTTTAGTATATAAACTTCTTGAGAATAGGTACTGTCCTTCATTTCTATTTGTATCCCCATAGTACTTGGCATATAGTAAACACTTTTACAAAGCTTGTTCATTCATTCGTGCATGCATGCATGTATGCAACTGTTATGTTGGCTGTGTAGCTGAATTTCCAATAGAAGAAAAGGTCAATAACTGTTTTTGGGTTTTCTGTATTTGCAACAAATCAAGTGCTATGAAGATAAGAAGATAAGAACTTAATAAATCTTCCTTGAGTTGAATTTGTCTATTTTCAATCATCTGTGTTGGCTCCACAAGCTCATTTTTATATTTTTAAAACATTATTTATTTTAGCATTTATTTTTAAATTTTGCATTCCAAATTCTCTCCCTTCTTCCAACACTTCCCTCATCTCCTGAGAAAGCAAGCAATATGATATCAATTATACATGTGAAAAAATACAAATCATATATCCATATTAGCCATGTTGACAAAAATAAAAAGCAAAAAAATGACAAAAATAAAAAGTATATTTTGATCTGCATTTAGAGTTCATTAGTTCTCTCTCTGGAGGTGGATAGTATTTTTCATCATGAATTCTTTGAAATTTTCTTGGATTATTGTATTGATCAATATTGCTATTGCTATGTAAAATATTCTCCTGGTCCTGCTCACTTCACTTTGCATCTGTTTATATAAATTTTCCTAGATCTCTCTGAAATCATCCTGCTAATCATTTCTCATAACACAATAGTATTTGTCCAATAAATACAATGATCCAAGACAATGCCAAGGGACTTTTGATAAAAAAAGAAATTATTATCCATCTCCAAAGAAAGAACTGATAGAGGCTGAATGCAAATTAAAGCATATATATTTTTTACTTTATTCTTTGTTTGCAACATGGCTAATATAGAAGTATGTTTTATGTGATTTTCGCCTATATAATTAATATTACATTTCTTTCCTTCTCAATGGGATAGGAAAAAAAGGAAGAAGGGATGGAATGAATTCAGTATTCCAAGTTTTTAAAAATGTTACAACCAAATAATAAATTTTAAAAACAAATAAAAAATTTCAAATGAAAAAATAAAATAAATTTTAAAATATAAATTATTATGGACATCCTTTCAATTTCTATTTTTTGTCACTACAAAAAGAGCTGGTGTAAATACTTTCATACATATAGGTCCTTTCCCCTTTTAAAAAAAATCTCTTTGGGATATAGACTTAATAATGGTTTTACTGAATCAAAAAGTATTATATTCCCTTAGGCATAATTCCAAATTGTTCTCCAGACTGGTTGTATCAGTTCACATATTCACTGAGAGTGCATTAGTGTATCTTTTTTTTATATCCTCTTCTATTTGTCATTTTACTTTTCTGTCATGTAAGACAATCTGTTAGATGTGAAATAATTACTCAGAATTGTTTTCATTTACATTTCTTTAATTAATAGTGATTTCAGGCATTTTATGTGACTATTGATAATTTTGATTTCTTCTTCTAAAAACTCCCTGTTTATATCCTTTGACCATTTATCAATCAAGGAATAGTTTTTATATTTATACAATTGGTTCATTTCCCTATATAATTTGAGAAATGAGACAGGTGCATGTTCTTTTTTAATAGTAATCTATTTCTTCCAATTGTATGAGAAGGCAATTTTTAGCATTAAATTGTTTTTACTCCCTCCCTCCTCTTTCCCTTTCCTAAAAAAGTGAGCAATTTGATATAGATTATTTACTTCCAGTCATATAAAGCCTATTTCCATTTTAGTCATATTTGTGAAAGAAAAAACAGATCAAATGGAAAAAACATGAAAAAGCATAAAGGAAGTGAAAATAGTATGCTTTTATTTGCCTTCAGAGTCCTTGAATTATTTTTCTGGATGTGGATAGCATTTTTCCTCATAAGTCCTTCATAATTGTTTTCGATCGTTATATTGCTGAAAAGGGCCAAGTCATTCATGGTTGATTATCATACAATTTTGCTATCACTATTCCCCTGATTCTGATCATTTCACTTTGCATCAGTTCACACAAGTCTTTCCAGGTTTTTCTGAAATCTACCTGCTCATTATTTCTTATTGCATAATCGTATTCTATTACATTCCCATACTGCAGCTCGTTCAGCATTCCCCAATTGATGGGTACTTCCCTCCATTTTTTGGACAGGCACATATTCTTTTTTTGTTTGTTTTTGCAAGGCAATTGGAGCTGTGACTTGCCCAAGATCACAGATCTAGTAAGTGTTAAGTATTTGAGGCTGCATTTGAACTCAGGTCCTCCTGACTCCAGGGCCAGTGCTGTATCCACTGCATCATCTAGCTGCCATCCCACTTAGGGGGGTTCTCAAGATCATCTCCTGAAGATCATTATATACCTCAACAACAATACTGTATGAGGATGTATTCTGATGGAAGTGGATCTCTTTGATAAAGAAAGCTAATTCAGTTTCAATTGATCAAGGATGGACAGAAGCAGCTACACCCAAAGAAAGAACACTGAGAAATGAATATAAACTGCTTGCATTTTTGTTTTTCTTCCCAGGTCATTTATGCCTTCTGAATCCAATTCTCCCTGTGCAACAAGAAAACTGTTCAGTTCTGCACACATATATTGTATCTACAATATACTGTAACCTATTCAACATGTAAAGGACTGCTTGTCATCTGGGGGATGGGAGGGAGGGGAAAAATCGGAACAGAAGTGAGTGCAAAGGATAATGCTGTAAAAAATTACCCTGGCATGGGCTCTGTCAATAAAAAGTTATTTAAAAAAAAAAAAAAAAAGATCACCTCCTGAAAGGAAGATACCGAACAATCCACTATCCAGGACATCCCTTCTCGGACCATAAGACCTATCTCCATCCTGTCCCAGGTCTTGCTGAGAGTAAATCCCAACCCCAGCCTGCTTTACTCTCTGGATGAATCTTTATTTCTATCCTGTGGTGTCTGAAATGTTGGTAGTATAGAACAGCTTCCCCCATCATTGACATTCCTCCCCCTGTCCACTTTTCCCAGCTAACAAGTTGTTTAGCACAGAAAGAAAGCTGATGAATTCTGAGAAGATCCCCAGTGAGCATACTTTAAGCACTTGCCTCTCATTTCTAGTTGTGCCTGAAGAAGAGAGAATGGGTTCAGTTATTCAGGAGCAATCCAATTGCTCCTGAAGAAATCAGATGGAATTGAGTTGGTTGTTGATTTCTTCAGGAGCAATTGAGTGGTGCCTGATGGAGTTAGAAACAACTCAATTGCATTTGAAAATTTCTGCTTGCTATTCAATTGAGCTTGAGAATTATTAATGGTCTGATCCTATTGCATGTAATAATTTTTCTATACTCGAAATCCAGGCCTGGAGGGAGAGACTTGATAAAAAATATCACCAATAATGTTAATCCAATTACTCCTCAGTATTTTCCAAAGCATCTGTATAGACTTTTTAAAACTCAAAAAAAGCATTTTTCTTTTCTTTATTGAAGTGTTAGAAAGGTGAGTCAATGGTAATGGAGGCCTAGAAGAAAAAAAAAGGAAAAAAGAGAAAGAAAAAAGAGAGAGACAGAGAAAGAAATTCAGAGAGAGACAGAGAAAGGGAGAATTTTTCAGATACAAATTAGTCCTAAATTCAGAAAAGGGCATCTGCATGACAAATTATGAAGGCTCTGGTTCTTATTTTTTTTTTAAATGTCTTGTTGATTATCCTTTTTTTCCACAAGGTGACACTTTCCAATAACCACTACCAAAAAAAAATAGAATGTTTATTTGTAACAAAAAGAAATAGTTCAGCAAAAATAACAACAACAACATATTAGCCACTCTGATAAGGTAAGTTTCATTATGCACCATGGTCTGACATTTTTCTTCTCAGGAGAAAGAGGTATGAAACATTATCAGTTCTGTGAAGTCAAAATTGTTTAGTGCTTGGATTAAAGTGCTCATGTCTTTCATCTTTCTTTTCCTTTATTCAGCTTCACTTGTTTTTTTTTTTTCCCTTTGTTCTCTGTGGAGATTCCACGTCCCTAAAATGAGAGAGACAGAAGGAGAAAGACAGAGCAGGACCAACAGAGACAGGAATTATTATTTCTCCTTTCTCATCAGAACCCTCTCTGACAAAAACCACACCAAAGGATAAAAGGATGTTATCTCTACTTAGTGCTCTCTTGCATATACTCTCTCTCTTTCTGAGCTTGCATTTAAGATGCTCAGAGCAATATGGCATTGGTAAAGTCTAAGACTAGGACAAGAGCAGAATTTGAGCAGAATGGAGGAATAGTCAGACTTAGTCAATCAGCCACCATCTGTGCTTCAAACAACATTACCTGGTATCATCATGGGTCTGGCAACCATAAGGACTCTCCTTCTTGCCCATAGGAGGATGGGCTTATGAATTGGATGCAAAAAAAACAGTTTGCTCATCGAGCAAACTGTTTTTTTGCATCCGATTCATAAGTTAAGGTGAGGGGTGAAGGGAAGTAGAGGAAATGTACCTACCTCTGTGGTCTTTATTTATTAGCCTTAAGTATGCACTTGGGGAGAGTTTCATCTTCTTCCCTGAAGATGTGGGAGGAAGGTATGTGCTATGGTTATGAACTATGTTCGTAGTTTATGTTTATAAACTAGGAAGTTTATACATTTCTTTTGCATAAATGTTATCAATGCATCAATGTTACATTTTTTTTAATGTGATCACATGTATCTGAATTTGTAGTTGCTGTGCAAAGTCTTACACCTGAGAGTGTAAGACATTTGTGGGGTGGGGGCTCTGAGTTAGTAAGATAATATGTTTCATTTTAAATGAATATTGAATTGGAAGTATGCTGTTAGGGAAAGCAGCCTAGGCTCAAGTACCCTCTAGTGGCCAGTGGGCACACTGCAGTCTATTAAAATTACTATTATTGTAACAAGAATTTATGTAATACTTTAAGATTTGCAAATCACTTCCCAAGTATTATCTCATTTTTTCCTCCCGACAATCCTTCAAGGTAAATGCTATTATTATCTCAATTTTACAGGTGAGTAAACCAAGGCAAACAGGAATTAAACAACTTGCCCAGAATCATATAGCTAGTAAATGTCTAGAATTAGATTTTAACTCAGTTCTTCCTGACTCAAAATCTAGCATTCAATGCACTTTACTACCTAGCATTCACCAAAGCCAATTTGGTAATCCAAGTATAGAACCACCTGGAGGCTCATTCAGATAATAAGATCATTATCTAAATAAAAACTCTTAAGGGTCTCCCTGCACAGCTAAGAAAAGCAATTCTGAGCCACCCAAAAAAGTTTCATTTACACTAATGTAAATAACTATGTAAACTGTTCTCTTGGTTTTGCTTGTATAGTGGAAGACTGTCCACTGATCCCAGAATGTTCCTGATATAATTTCCAGTGAAGAAGAAGCCGACTTTGGGGAGAGTCAGGATGACTTGTATTGGAAGTGCTGTGGAGAGACATTCTGTACTTAGTTCAGTCCAGTAAGCATGCAATGGGGAAGGATCTTTTAAATTGCCTAAGGATTCTTTCAAAAGGCACTGATACTTGGCCTCTTTCTCTCTCTCTGTTGGTTGCATGTTATCTTTTCCCATCACTTCTACTTAGCCAATAGCATCTGGTAAGAAGCAAAGTGGAGGGGAAAGGTCTCAGGTCCTCTTTCCTCTAAGACTAATATGTGACCATAATTAATATGGTACTGAATTCTTTAACTCAGCATTTGTTCTTTCATTTTAGGTGAAAGAAGTTAGAGGCTATAATCTTATAAGTTTGAAAGGTAGGGAGAATAAGACATTCAGAAGGCCAGCAGTCCAAGAACTCTGGGATGTAGGAATTGAGTTCCCAATAGCAACTGAGAAAAGAGCTCATAAAACATTTGGATATGAACTTGGTGGGACCAATGCCAGAGACTGGGTTAAGTTTTTGCCCATACTCCTTAGAGACCAAAGTTATATGGAGGAGAGTATTCCCCTGAGTTGGTTTATATTTCTGTTCTTGCTATGTCTTCAAAGTAAATATGCCTTTATAAGTACTTATTGATGTTGTTTGATTAAGTAGAACATGGACACTATTGAAGAGCAACAGTGTAGGGTGGGGGAAAACACATCCAATGGGAGCTCAAGTCAATGGAATTAAAGAAAAATATTTCAACCCTTCTGAGTACTTGTAGAACCCTGAGAAGATATAGCAGGCTTTGTTCTGGAATAGTGAGCTCCACATTTTTGCTCACTCTGAATTGCTTGATTTGTTCTCAAGTTTCTCTGAAGTCTTTTTATTCAGTATTTCTTATGGCATAATTATATTTCATTGCACATTGTGGCAAAGGGGAGCAACACACTGACTCTGGATTTAATCAATGAACATTTATAAAGTGCCTACTATGTGCCAAGCAATGTGATAAGTGGACTTATAAAAAGAGAAAAAAAACAGTTTTTGTCCTCAAAGAACTTACAATTTAATAGTAAAAACAACAAATAAATAAATATACTCAAAGTATGCTATCTATAAGATTTTTAACAAAGGGAGGATGCTAGAATTAAGAGAGATTGAGAACGGCTTCCTGTAATAGAAAAGAGTTTAGTTGGGAAGAAGAGAATATATTTTAGGTATAGAGGACAGTCAAGAGAAAATTTCCAGAGCTGAGAAATGGAAAATTCCAATGCTGGGGAATGACTAGTGGACAAAGGTATGTAGTAGAAAGGAAGGTGTAAAAAGACTGGAAATGTAGGAGGAGGCTAGATTATGAGAAGCTGGATTCAAATCCCATCTCTGATATTTACTACATGCATGACCTTGAGCCAGTGAACTTCACTGGGGTACTATTTTTTTGTCTATAAAACGAAGAGGTAGAATGAAATTTTTTTAAGCTTGAAATATATGATTTTGTAAGCCATAATTTGTTCGCCTTTTACAAATTTATGAATACAGTCACTTGGTTTCTAATTCTTGAGTATATAAAAAGTGTTGCTATAAATATTTCTGTATATAGAGGACTTTTCCCTATGCCCCCTGTCTTCTTTAGGATATATATTCAACAACAGAATTGTTAGGTTAAACACTACATTTCTAATAAATCAATAGATTGTAGGCAAAGATTCAATTATAACTGTTCATATGTGTATGTAGATGACCCTCATTAAATGATGACTCTAAATAGAGAATTGTGCTTTTCATGAAGCATAGAATGAAAGTTACATTAATGAAACTTTGATTCTGTAACTAGCTTATATTTCTACATTTCTATGCTTTTTACTGACTCTCTTTAGTTAGTAGGGGTGCTATCTATTCTTAGTAGTTCCAGGTAGGAAGTTCCACAGGGAACAACTGAGCATAGTAAGAAATGAAAGTTTCTAGGACTTTTGTTACCTAATATAATCTTAGTCTGAACTGGTTTTAGGATAACTCTCCAAAGGAAACTTGGAAAGGATCACTCCTAAGAATACAATAGAGCAGCATCATGAAAATGCACAGAGGAGAAAGTATTCAGAATGAGGAGTTGGGTAGTGTGAGAAGCCGAAGAGAGGTCAATCATGATGAGAACTGAGAAAGGGTTACTGGATTTAGCAACAAAGAGATCATTGGTGACCTAAGGGAGGGAATAGATTCAATATAGTGATTAGGATTAAAGCCAAAACATGGAATTGAAAAGAGGGAAGTGAGAAAATAGAAGCAATGAGAATAGGAGTCTTTAGATGTTTGGCTGAGAAAGGAAGAAAAGATATAGGATGATAGCTTAAAGGAACCATAGCATCAAGGGAAGACATTTTTTAAAGTATGGGGGATTGTGGACATATTTGCAAGCAGCAGAGAAGGAGCCAATAGATAAGAGGTTCAAAATTAAGGAGAGGAAGAGGAGATATTTGAAAAAGTTCCTAGAGAAGTCTGAAGGTTAGAGGTGTTAGGATCAAAGGCCCAAATAGAGGAGTTCTTCATCACCCATAGGTGACTTAGGGACTTTGTATGGACAAAAGTGACTTAATAACCAGGTAATAAATATGCATGGAAAACTGTGATGAAAAGTGTTTCAGAGAAGTTTTGTTTATTCTATGACAAACTCTATACCAGGAATTATGATGAGTGAAAAGGTGGACTCAAAAAGTGGATGTCTAAATAGCTCTTAATGCCTATCCATCTGGAAGTTTGTTATTGTTCAGTCATTTTTTTCATGTCTGACTCTTTGTGAGCTTGACATTTCCTTCTGTAACTCATTTTACATGAGGAATTTAGTCAAATAGAGTTAAGTGAATTGTCCAGGGTCACACAACTGAAAAGTATCTGAAACTGGATTTGAACTCATGAAGAAGAGTCTTCCTGATCTTAAACCCAGTGCTTTATCCATCAAGTCACCTAGCTGTTCCAGCTGGAAGAACACTTGTCATTATTCCTTTTTATGAATGTCAGAGTATCAGCCATCCCCTATACTTATCAACCAATATCCCAAGAATATTGCTAAGAAGCAACCTACTGTCTAAGGCAGTGAAGAAAGAATGATGAGATTTCTTCCTAGATTGGAAGGGTTACTTAAAAAAGGAAAAAGAACAATCGAGATGGGGGGTATAGGGGTGGGGGAGAGGTGGGAGGGGGGGTGGTAAATTAGTAACCAGTTTTAGGATCTGAATAGAGTGATACACCTAGACAGAGTGAATCTCAAAGTAAGAAAGGTTGTTGAGTGATGAAAGGGAAGGAGATCTAGTGCAGGGGAAATCTGGAAGTGACAGGGAAGAACAAGAACCATGACTATTTCTCCTTCTCTTGGCCCAGGGTATATGAGTGGGGAAGAGGGTGGAGCATGAAAGGTACATCCAGTACTGTAGATGGTAGCCAGGAATGAAATATCTTCCAAGGGGAGCCAAGTTTCCATGACAGCAAGAAAAGGAGGAACATGCTAAATGAAAGGACCAGAGGTACCTGGGAAAATTGTGTTTTTTTTTTTAATTAGGTAAAACATATCCCTCCATTATCTTTGCTGGAAAAATTTATCTTCTGATGAGTCTCATGAATTTCTTTACAGAGTGCAATGAATTAGAAGAACAGGAATTAACTTCTAAATGGGAAGTATTTTATTTGCTTGCAAGGGGCTCTGTGCCATTACAAATATAGAAACTAAATAGTTCTCAAACCACATGGGCAGATCTCTCCCTAATGACTGTGAGGAAATTTGGGATCACACCAGAACAATGATGATTATTCTAACTCTTGGCTGGCAAAAGAAAAAAAAGTTTAAGGAAGGTAGGTGATAGGGTGGAGGGAGAGGGGGAGGGCATCTTCTTACAAGTTAGATTGCGGCATACTCATTGCCAACTTTGTCCGGCATACTGGAAATGTAGACAGCCTGAGCCAAAAATGAGAATCCAAGGTGATGACCTCAGCTTTAATTTTTTGTTTGTAAAGTAAAAGGGCTAAAAGAGTGTTATTCATGGCCCAATGCGCCCCAAGTCTTGGGCTATCATGAACTAGATCTGGTGCAGTTGACTACTTTCCTTACACCACCATCCCCTAATCACCAACTCTTTGCTTCATATTTACTATACCCAGAGTTTACTGTGAGAAACTTCTGAACACTTAAATCACCAGAGATGAAAATAAATTCTCTCCCCAGATCCCATATAAGCACTCAAGATAATTTTTTATAGCACTCAAAATAACTTTTTATGGATAGGCAGACTAAGGATAAGGTAGACATTTAGGAAATGCTCTCTTTTAAGATAAAATGAATGGCAATAAGTAGGGTAGAAGTCAGTACCTTCTTTTAAAAAGAAAAAAGTAAAATCAATATAGAGGAAAGAGCATCGATATTGGGAGTAATAAGAAGATATGGGTGTCAGCATTAATTCTTTCATTTAATAGATCTGTAGCTGTGGGTAAGTCATTTAACCTAGGTTTGTCAAAATAGAAATCATAATTATTGTACAACTCACTTCATAGAGCTATTGTGAGGAAAAAAACTATAAAGTCCCACATAAATATGGACTAGTAGTAATTCTTATATGTATTATGTAATTTTGGTGTCTCCACATGAAACAGTGTGGCACAGTTTCACCATCACTCAGATTCTCAGCCTATCCCATTATAAGATGAGGCACAGGTTGAGAAAAGTATGGGTTTCTGGAGTTAGGAATGTATACTCTGTTCTAGCAGAAATAGTCAACTGTAATCTGCTTAGGGGAGGGAGAGGGATGAAAAGGGAAAAAAAGAATAAAGTAAAAAATACACAGCAGAGAACAAAAGAATAACCCTCATGGAAGCAAATAAAAGATGTACAGTCATGAATATGATTTTTTCTATTATTATATATGCTTTCTTGAAATGGAAATTTTGTTACATATTTTGAATTTTCCCATATGTTGTGCTGGACACATGGCAATGTTTTGTTTTGTTTTTGTTCTTTATTTTCCTTTTCCATTTTGTTTTTTTCTTATTTTGTATTTAGTTTTAAATAAATATTTTTAAAAGAATTTTTTAAAAAGAAATAGCCTCAGGAGTAAAAAAGGTGAAATTGGTAGAAAGGTAACAGGAAAGATGAAATATACAGCTCCTGAGAAGCTACAGGACAACATCCATCAATTGAGACAGGGACAAAATACATTCTGGATGCTGATAACATATTCACAGATCATAAGATGTTTTTCAAAAGGCTTGTAGACTTAATTTAATGCTTGGTTCTCTCCATGATAAGAACTAGGAACTGAAATAGTAGGGGCAGGGAGAGATAGCTACTAGACATAGTTACTTTTCCCTAGCAGTTGGTTTAAATTCCCTAAAGAAGGTAAACTCTGAGAGAAGCCTTGAAGGAAAAGAAGTGGCAAGACAAGTGAAAAGTAGGAAATAGAAGTGGGAGAAAAGAAAAAGAATGGGACCTAGAGAAATATTGAGTGACTAGGGGAGCTCATTAGGGAAGGGAAAGGAACGGCATTCCAACAGCAGGAGTGGCCAGAATGGGGGTGGGAATGTATGGACAAGGCTGATTCCCTTGGATTTGGAGGGAACCAGATCTTTGTAGGGTATGCATTCTTAATGCTTTGAGTGAGAAAGGAAGATTATCCATCCAGGCCAGTCAAAACTCTTCAGGTCTCTTAAGTCATTTGGATGTGTGCAGCCCATAGCTGCTCGTAAATGCTTTCTGAGAATTCAGCCTTGTCACAAGCGATATGAACCCATAACTTTGTAATGCATGAGGCAACGGAACAAATGAAAATCAAATGGGAAAAGGCAGGAGAACTTCATGCTGTGTGTCAAGAGACAGGGGAAGCAAAAACATAACCTTGTAATGAAGTGATTGAAAGATTGTTAAGACATCCCATGTACAAGATAAATCAGCAGCTCAACAACATGATTGCCTGGTTCCCTGGCAGACAGTTTCCACTAGGTGAACTCCTCCTCTGCAGAAGAAAGCAATCTTGCCCTGAGACAAGACCAATCTTCCTGTGAATTGCAGAGGAAGTGAGAAGTGCCACTCTGGATCAGGAATGGAAAGTACCTGTCAGGCATGTTCTCACAGCTTCCCATCTTTCCAACTGCCTGGATGCCAGCCCAGAGAACTGCTTCTTGCATTTATAGCTAATCTAGCTATTCAAGAAGAAAGTAGAATATGAGCAGGCAGACATCAGTCATTGGTGCTCTCTGCTCCAGAAAGACAATAACCCCACAAGCCATGTAAGCACTCAGTCACACTGTCACCAGCGGGAACAGGAGAGCTGTCACCAGAGGGTTCTTCCTAGGCACAAGCAAGCTGGACCACTGGCTAACTCTCAGAAAAATTCACTCTCTAAAATGCAAATGGTATTGTCTTGATACCTAAGTGGGGTTTGACTGATGATAAAATTGAGTATGAATTTCAAACAGACCATTTCCTTTGACTACTTCAGGGAATGGCTATAATGAGGAGTGTTTTTAGGACCAAAGAGAAGTAGAGACGATCATTAAGCCTAATGAGTTGCTGAATGTGGATAGTGTTTGGAGGTATTTGCAACAATTATATTATTATTTATACATTTTCATAATAAGGCCTTATATCCAAGGGAGCTCAAACTGCTTTACAAATATTATTTCCATGATCTTTAGAGCATCCCTGGGACAAAGATTGGGGGTTAATTTTATTTGTTCCTTTCAGAAACCTGCAGAAAACTATGGCAAAAGTTTCTTTCCATTATCACTCAGATAAATGAGATGGAGAAATAGGAATGGAACCTAAGTTCCTGACTGATGTTCCAGGTCTCTATACAATAGACCAAAGATGGTCTTCTTGAAGTAAAACAAAGATAATACAAAAGCTTGCTTATCAATCTGGCCATGGTAAAAATGTATCAGTATAAACCCACACTTTGACTTTTTCTAGTAGTGAATAATCAGAAACAAACTAGCTATCCATCAATCAGGGAATGGCTTCATAATTTGTGATACATGTGTGTCATATACTATGATTGTGTTATAAGAAACAATGTGCAGAAAAAAAGGAAAAACACCTGAACTAAAGCAAAATAAAATAATCAGAGCCAGGAAAATAATATTCACACACAAAAACATAAATGTAAAGCACTATAACAACAATTAAATCTAACCACTACAAAATTATAATGACCTAGCTTGGTCCCAAAGAAGAGAGATGAGGAGATATACCATTTCCTGCCCCTTTCCCAGAATCTTTAAGGAGATGGGGGGACCATCTTTCTCCAAAATGCATTTGAATCTCCTAAATCATGCTGAAGCATCACCATATTCCAGAAATTCATTCTGGGAGTTCACTCCAGCCCTGGAACTCATACACTGGAAGTACTTTTCTCTCGTGAAGCCTCTCCTTGGGTAGTTCTTCCCAGAACATCCATAAATGACATGTTCAGTCCAACCATATTTCTCATTTTTCTCCAAGCTGCAATCAGGACTTCCTCTACCATACTCTTTACCTGTCTCTCTACCTGCCTCACTCTCCCTTTCAGCTTCCTGTTCTGTGTCATCTTCACTCATTAGAATGTGAGCTCCTCCAGAGCAAGAACTGTCATTTATTCCACTTTTATTTGTATTTGCAGCATTTAGTTCAATGCTTGGCACATTGTAAGAGCATAATAAATGCTAGTTGATTGAAAATGACTAACTAACTGACCATAGGTGTAGAATATTACATAATCTCAAAATTGTTAATATGCAAATTTTGATGAACTTTTAAAACCTCTTTTAAAATAATATGTATTTTAATGGATTGTATTGTAAGGGATGGCTACATGGGAGAAAATGGGAGTGTGGGGTAAGCATGTAGAAGATAGAGATATAGATATTTTAAATCAACAGTTTGGGTCTAATTGATGGGGGTAGGGAAACACCACAGTTGGAGGGAGAGACCAGCACACTGACTACTTAACCACTTTGGGTTGGAGTTCTTTAAAATAATAAAATAAAATAATAATAAAGAACATTTATATAGTATTTTGGTATTTGCAGAGAACTTTGCTAATACTGGGTAAGGAAGACAGCACAACTTTTATTATCCTCTTTTACAGAGAAGAAAGCTGAAGTTCTAAAATATTAAATGCCTTACCCATGATTACTCAAGTCACTATCTGAAACAAAATTTGAACCTAGGTCTCTTGACTCCAAATCTAGGATTTTTGCTATATACTGGATGCCTCACAGATATCAGTTTTCTTTTTCTCAGCTCTGTAATATCTGTGGGTCAACATCTCTGCTCTCAGGAATGTAATGAAACAGGTGATTATCTTAAAAACTAGACTTGGAAAAATCAACACTACAAATCTCAACTATCAGGGTAAAGACTTACTCAACAAAAATGGGGAAAACTGGAAAGGAGTCTGGCAGAAAATAGGTTTAAACTAAGATCTCACCCAATATGCCACAATAGACTCCAAGTGGATCTTAATGAATGTGAAAAGTAAAAGAGCCAGGAAGAAAATACTTTTCATAAAAGAGACTAATAGATGATAAAACGGAAAGTGCTTGGATAAAATGGAAAATTTTGGTGACATAAAATTGAAAAGTTTTTGCATGACTGAAATCGATAGTCAAAATTAGAAGAGAAACAGTTAACTAGGAAAAATCAGTTTCTCTGATGGAGGAAGACATATAAAAAACTGATTCCAATATATGAGAATGGTAGCCATTATTTGTACATAAATAGTTGAATAATATGAACAAGTAGTTATCAAAAGAAAAAGTGTAAATGAAAAAATATTTTGTTTTCAACTCAGATCTATCATATTGACAAAGATGAAAAAAATGAAAATGACAATTGTTGGAAGGGCTACAGGAAGACGGTCACTATTGGCAGAGCTGTAAATTGATCCATCGATTCTGGAAAGCAATTTAGAATTATGTCCCCTGAGTCACTAAACTCATACCCTTTGTCCTTGTGATATCACTACTAAGCCAATGAAATTAAAGAAAAAAAAGGGAACCTAAATATATCAAAACATTTACAATAGCTTTTTTTGTCATAGCAAAATAAATGTAAACAAAGAGGATACTTATCAATTAGGGAATGGCTGGAAAAGAATTGGTATATGAGCAATGAATTATTATTGTATATTAAAAATTTACAGAAAGGAAAGTGTCAGAGAAACATAGAAAACCATGAATAAATTAATACAGGATTAGATGAGCAGAATCTGGGGGATGTTTTCTACAATAACAGCAACATTGCTAAGAAAAACATCTTTGAAAAAATTAACTCTCATCAATCCCCAACCACAACTAATGACAAAAGAATGGTGAATTCAAGATGCCAAATGAGAGGTACTTTTTTTTTAACATGACAAATATATGGATTTGTTTTGCTTGCCTGTGCTTATTTGAAAATGCTATACAATAAGTACTAGTCATTATTGTTATTATTACAACAATTTTCTTTTCCTTTTTTTTTCCATTTGGGGAGAGAGAACCTAGCAATAGCATTGCTCCTCCCTCCCAAAAAGTAAAGAAATAAAAGAAGGCTTTTGAAGTACTTTGTAAAATTTGCAGAAGAAAATGGAAGGAAGTTCAGAAGGAAATGAAAATGAGAAAGATAGCTTTGAAAGTTACATGTTGAATTTATTATATGCTTTTTAAAAAGCCAGGTATATGTAGTAGAGGTTTACATTTTCATTTGTAATCTCCTTTTTCAATTTTACCTTGTATAGAAATATTTGGAAGGAGTGCTGAAGTTCAATAAATTCATAATAAAAGCAGATAAAGATTTTTAAAAGTCCAGGCTATAGGCCATGGTGTCAAATAGAAAAATGGGCACTAAACCATACATAAGGATCTGTGTGAATTGCATGTTAACTTAAAAACACACACACAAAATTACCATTACTTATATTTAATGTGTTTTTATTTATTTTGTTAAGTATTTCCCAATTCTATTTTGACCTAGTTCAATTGGCACTGGGGAGTGTTGCCCACTTGTATGACCCCCATGTTAGAAATCTCTATTCTGGGCAATCATTCAGGAAAGACAGGCAAGGATGGGTGGAAGGGGCAATGATAAGGGAGGAAACTCCTCCAACTAGAAAGAACATTGAATTTGAAATCTGAAGACCTCAGTTCAAACCCCGACCTTGACTTACTCTCTGTGTGACCTCCAGCAAATAAGTCATTCACTTCTCTGAGCCCTGATTCCTCATATATATAATGAGAAATCTGAGCTCAGGCTCTAAATTGTACTGTCCTAAAAAACAGCAGAGGCTCATGTACAGACTGTCAGCCCATAAATCTCTATCACTATTACCAAGGTCCCTTAGAATTCTTTTTACCTCTTGGTCACTTCTTATCTCCTCCAAGGCTACTTTTGAAATTTATTTGAACATGATTTCACTCCTCAGTTCTGATGTTTGTAGTTCCAGCCTCTCATGTTAAACCAATGACAGAATTGAATAAATGAAAATTATTTGGGAGAGTATACACACTACCTTCACCAAGGTTTGGGTTTGAGGACCCCCTACCCTGGCTTTGAACTCCCCACAAGCCTTAAAATCATAGGTGCAAAGGACTTCTGATATCATTTGTTCTAAATTCTCCATTTTATAGAGGACAAATTAATATCATCACAGATTGGTATGGAATTTGTCCAATAGTACATAGATAATAAAGAGAAGAACTGGGTTTATTCTAATTTCCATGCCACTGAATGCTGAAGAAGCAGCCTGGGTTGACAGAATGATCCAAGATTCTCCCAAGAACTCCTGTCAGCTTATGCCCCATGCTTTACCTGCAGCCTCAGCCCACATACCCATATCTCTCTACGCTCCAGAATCCTGCCTTAGCTATTCAGGTGAGATGATGTCAATAGGACAATGTCTTCAGGACATCTACAATGCATTGGTATACTCAAGAAAGCATAGAATTTAAACTGGTTTGAAACAAGACAAGAACACAATGGGCAGAGACAGATTTTCTGCTGTTCTATTGACCTTTATTTGAAGTATTTTTATTATTTGGAGAGTTTTGCAGTAAAATACACACACACACACACACACACACACACACACACACACACACAGAGTCCAAAGCCAGAGTAGAGGTACTCATACCCATACCTTGGTGGGATGTGTGTGTGAGTGGTGTGTGTGTGGATATAGATGTAGATCTATATAGATATACAGTGTGAACTAGACTGAATTGGCCTCTATCCTGTGGATGGCCAAAGCTGAACAAAGCAGGCTAGAGACAGCAAAGTCAGGAATCGAATAGAAGTTTAATTTCAAAGTGAGGGAAATGGCTTTCAAGCAAGGACAGATGTGCTGGAGCCCCGTCCCCAGTGGGGACACCTGCTTTAGCATAGGCAGATCTCATACTTATACCTATACCTATACCCAGTGAACTGGGTTCCTGACGATAAAGGGTAACAGCAGCAATGAGACAGGTTTGATTCATAGCAGGACTTCATAACCAGAACATTGGTATCTGCCTGAGTTTGACTAGTACTTATCCAAGCTCAGAGAACACCTAGTGCTGGTCAAAGCAATACAATAATTGTATGATTTTGTCAGATTTTGCAAAGGTTTGTTATTATGCCAAAACCAAGGGCACAGCTTGCTTGCTGGGTCTTTCCTCTGGAAAATAGGGTGTCTTGTAATATCTTGACAATAGCTACCACCAGACCAAGTCTTGTTAGCCAGGTATAGGATAATATTCTTGGAAAAAAAAAACATTATTTCTACTCACTTACCAAGGAAAGAGCTAGAAGAATGTTTCTATTTTTAAGTTTGAGACTCTTAAGTAGTAGTACATGGTCGGGAATTTGATACCTAAGCAGGGTAAGAACAGTAGGTTTTCTAGATATCCCAGGGACCATTGGTATTCTGAAGCTTTAGATTCCAGCCAAAGCAAGTAAGGACAATTAAGATGTGAGATGAGAATGGAGACCAACATCTCATTGATCTTTTCCCAACATCTCTTCCCAAACAGAATCATACTTAAATCTGAATTCTCAATTAACCACAACCTGAAATTAGACCTCAATCAATGGGAGCCTACACATTTTATCCAAGGAATGACCACATCAAAGCATTGCCATCTTTTCTGGAAAGTAGAAAATTAGAGGTAAAATCTCCTAGTTTTATTTAAATGTTAAGTTCTCTTTCACTATGCTGACCAGGGGTATGCTGGCAAAATATTTAACAAGTGGCTCTGTGCTTGGATGTGGGGAGGACAGTAACCATTAAATACTTTTATATTTAATCTTCATTGTTGACATTTTATCCATTACTTTCTCAAGTCTAAACAATCAACAGAATAATAAATCAAGCCTGGATTTATAGCAGTAGCTGATTTCCCAGGTGTAAATGCTCACACTGAAAATTTAACAATCATCTTGCAAGATTCTGTTCCAGCAAACTCTTGACTCTAACCCTTTCTTTACTTTAGAGTCAAAGAAAAGAATAACAGACTTTCTAAGATGGAATAAGCAGTTAAGAAAATGTTAGAGCTGAAAAGGATCTTAATGGCCATTGACTTCAATCCACTTATTTTACAGGTGAAAAAAATGAGTCTAGGAGAAATTAAGAGACTTTCCCACAATAACAGCTATACATTTATGATATAGCTAACAGAAAGCTCTTGGCTCTCTCTCAGCAAGCTCCTTATTATAAGTTTAAGTAACTTTTAATATGTTTCTATAAGTTTGTTGTAAAACCACCTGAACATTTTCAAGAATAAAATCAATGACTAAGATGACAGGGAAAGATAATGATGAATGTTGCAGGGGATGTGGGAAAACTGGAACACTAATACATTGTTGGTGGAGTTGTGAACTGATTCAACCATTCTGGAGAGCAATTTGGAGCTATGCCTGAAGAACTATCAAACTGTGTTTTGAACCAGCAGTGGCTCTACTGGGCTTGTATCCCAAAGAGATCACAGAGGAGGGAAAGGGACCCACATGTGCAAAAATTTTTGTGGCAGCCCTTTTTTGTAGTGGCAAGAAACTGGAAACTGAGAATGCCCATCAGTTGAGCATGGCATTTTACATAGCAACAACAAGATTATACGATGATCAATTCTGATGGACATGGATCTTTTCAACAGTGAGTTGATTCAGGCCAGTTCCAATGGTCTTGTGATAAAGAGAACCATCTGTACCCAGAGAGAGGACTGTGAGAACTGAGTGTGGACCACAACATATTATAGTCACTCTTTTTGTTGTTGTTTGTTTACGTTTTGTTTTCTTCCTTATTTTTTTCCTTCTTGATATGATTTTTCTTGTGCAGCATGATAATTGTGGAAATCTGTTTAGATGAATTACTCATGTTTAACATATATTGTATTACTTGCCACCTAAGGGTGAGGATTGGGGGAAGAGAGGGAAAAAGTTTAGAATACAAGGTTTTGTAAGAGTGAATGTTGAAAATTATCTATGCATGTGTTTTGAAAATATAACACTTTTTAAAAAGCATAAAATCAAATGCCATATTCCAAAAATAAATAAATAACCAAGCTATAGTAAATGTCGGAGATGTTTGAACTCAAATTTTAAACCTATTGCTTTATCCACCAAATCACCTAGCAACCACAAATTGAAGAAATTAAGGTTTAGAGAATTATGTGACTTGCCCAAAGTCATACAAGTAGTAAGTATCTGAGACAAGTTTTGAATTCAAGTCTAGCAATATATCCACTGTATCACTTATCCAAACCCTCTTTTTAAAAAGAAGTAAATAGATTCAGAGATGAAAAGTAAATTTCTCAAGATCACACAGGTGGCTAGGGACAAAGCCAAGAAGAGAACCCCACAATCTCCTCCAAGGCTTTACCGAGTATAGCATACTACCCTTCATATCCAAAGAACAAAATACCTTATCCATTCTGGCTTCGATAGAGATAGAAATGCTGCCAACAACAGCAGGATGGGACCACATAATGTTACTAAGCAAAGTCCACTTATATTTTTGAATTCAGTCTTTCTTCATTCTTTTTTAGGCTTTTCTTGGAGTTAAACATCTCCTTAGCTTCCAAGTGCAGAAAATGCTTCTTGTCATTAGCAAACACATACCTCGTATTTCTTTTACATGTAAAAACAATTTTTAACGATTATTTTTTTAATTTTTGAATTCCAAAGTCTCTCCCATCTTCTTTCCTTTCCTTCCCTTTCCCCATTGGGAAGGCAAGCAATTTGATATAGGTTTGTACATACATTGTATTTCTAAAATGGGACTAGGGTATAGCAGGAAGAAATCAGCTTTCCCACTGGTCTATTGACATGTATTCAATTAGAGCGAGCTGGGTGCTTCTATCAAAGGAAAACAGCTGTCACAGACCCAGAGCCCACCATCAAGGAAAACAAACAAGGAGTCAGTATATTGGGAAGAATGATTTCCATGAAGATACTTGCTCAGTATGCCTCATGCAGGTACATGCATGAGGAGAGAAGTTGTTATTAAACATTTAATTTGTGAAGACCCAGTGATAACAGATATTAACCACGTGGGTATTGTTTGGCTAAGACTTTTTTAAGTGAGATTGAAGCCAGTAATCACTGCTCCGTTGACAGCACAGTAGCTAGAAATATGCACAAGCAGCTAATTCTGAGTCTCTGCGTGGTGCTTTTTTAAATTGAATTTATCTTGAGTGTGCTGGTACCTCCATTTCTATTTATGAAAAAACCTGAGTGCCAAAGGAAGCCAAACCTACTGAGCTTTACAATTCAACACCCTGTGGTGTGGAGGAGAGGGGTGAGAGGAGGAAAGAACCTTCCAACCAAACACTAAAGAGGCAACTTATAGAACAAGCTGGATCTTGAGAGTCTGGGAGGGGTTGGGCAAGGGGATGGGGCAGAGAGTGAAGTGAAGGGGAGAGGAAGCAGGGCCATCCTTAAGTCATCTCTGTTCCTAAATCCCCCAAGGAGTTGGATAGACAGACAGATGAATAGATGGATGGATAGATGGATGGACAATGGACAAATGGATAAATGAATAAAGGAATGAATGAAAAAGTATTAAGCATTTACTATGCTCTGCAAAGCACTGTGTTGAGAAGTTGGGATTCACATAGAAAAACAAGATTGTCCCTGTAGCTTATATGATAAAAGACATTCAAAAAATGAGGCAGCTGGGTGATGTGGTGGATAGATTATTGGACTTCCCTAAGTTTAAAACTTGCTTCAAACACGTATCTCAGTTGTATGATTCAGGTGAGCCAATTTCTCTTGGCCTCATTTTCTTATCTGCAAAATTGGGATAATAATAGCACATAGGAAGAAATGAGGTTATGTGAGTTCTAACACCTTCTATTCCCAAACTGAGGGTTGTACAATCAAAAAGCATTTATTAATCTCCTACAACATACAATACATCATACTCGGGACTGGGAATACAAAGACAAAAATGAAAGACTCTCTCCTTTTTTCTTCCAGGAGCAAATAGTAAATCCTCTGTTTGACTTTTAAAGCCCTTTACAACTTGACTCCTTCCTAAACAGCTGGTCTTCTTACATTTTACCACCTTCCACATACTAGAGTATGACATTAGATTTCTTGCTGCTCCTCTCAAATGATTCCACTGGCTGTCACACATGTTTGGAATGCTCTCTCCACATCTTAAAGTAGTCTCCTGGCTTCATATGCTTCCTTCAATTCAGCCCAGCTCTCATCTTCTGCAAAGGGTCCTTCCCCTCTCCCCATTAATCCTCTAGCCCAGTCCTGTGCCCCTGAGATAACCTGCCATTTATTTTGGGTATATTTTGTGTGTACAGAGCTGCTCATTATACTGTGACCTCTTTGAGGACAAGGAATTATTTTTTTTTGGTCTTTTTTTTTGTATCCCCATTGCTGAGCATGTTTGTGGTTCAGTCCTGTCTGATTCTTCGTGACTCCATGAACCATAGCATGTCAGTGCTGTTCGTAGGGTTTTTCTTAACAAAGGTACTGAAATGATTTGCAATTTCCTTCTTTAATTGATTTCACACATGAGGAAGTTGAGGCAGAAAGGTTAGTTAAGTGACTTATCCAGAGTCACACAGACAGTAAGTATCTGAGTGGGGATTTAAACTCAGGTCTTTACCTCAGGCCAGTTTTCTATCCACTGAGCCAAATAGCTATCTCCATTTGGCACATCCCAGGCATTTAATAAGAGTTTGTTGGCTGACTGCCCTCAAGGAGACTTTAAAAAAGGAGGAAGCAGAATTATGATGGCTGCTAAATATTCATATGATCTGTACCCACCATTATCTGAACAACCCCCACCCCCAAAAAATAAAAAGGTGAATATACAACTTATATTTATATAGAGCTAATTATGTTCCACGCATTGTGCTGAGTGCTAGCTACAATTATTACCTCATTTGATCTTCACAACTATTCTGAGAAGTAAGTGATACTATTATCCCCATTTTACAGATGAAGAAACTGAAGCAGACATAGATCAAGTGATTTGCTTAGAGTCACACAGCTAGGAAGTATCTGAGGATGGATTTGAATTCAAGTCTTCCTGACTCATGCCTGGAATTCTGTCTACTGCCCTCACATTTATCACTTCAGCCTTGGATAATTATGCACAAATCTGTATATACCCTCAGGCCTGTTGCTGACAGAAGGAAATAAAACAGGCAGGTCTATACTAGGTCAGAGCAGGACTTGAACCTAATAGCCAATCCCCAAGATTGTGTTTAGAATAAGACCGATCTTCTTCATCTCTAAATATGTCATTAAATTATTTTTGTCTGGAAAATGAGCTGGAAGAGGAAATGGCAACCCATTCCAGGATTTCTTTATGAAGAAAACCCCAAACGGGGTCACAAAGAGTTGGGTATGACATGACTGAACAACAATAATCAGGATTTCAGTGCAAAAGACTTTGTAGTACATAGGATGGTGTAAGGAAAATCAATCAATCAAGTAAGCATTTATTAGGCACTTTTTTATACCAGATACTTGGCAGTGGAGAAATAAAGACAAAAAGGAAATGATCTCTACCTCAAGCAATTTACATTCTATACTGAGAGACATGTGCACATCTGAGTTTATATAAGATACATACATGCAGTGTCCCAAAAGCTTTAGTGCAATTTTAAGCTTATTTAAGCAAATTTAAGCTTAAAACATTTTGAGTTAAGCTTTAACTTAAAATATATATATATATATATACTAAATATGAGAAAGAACCCAGGATAAGGAATTCAAAACATGAGATTAATAGAACAGTAGGAATCAAGCCAATTGAACTAGGTTTCCCTGACAACATGATGCTCAGAGATAGATTCTGTTCTAAGCCTTAGGGGTGTCTGGGTAATTTCACTGTTCTGTTTACACAGTTAGAAGCAGCTCTAGTTGCTAATTCTTAGCATCCAGAGTGGTGGGGGTGTTGGATGTCATCAAATTCATTAATTGTCAATTAGTGAAATTGTCTGTCATCTAATTGTCAATCTACTGATCCCATAAAAGACTTCAATCATATTCAACAAGCATTTGTTAAGCATTTTGCTGAATGTCAAAAAAAAAAAAAAAAAAAACTGAAACAGTCCCTGACCTCCAGAAGATTACTTTCTACAGGAATGTCCTCTACAATGTTCCTCACAAATAATCATCCAGTCTCTATTTGTATTCAAGTAGTCAGGATTAGGGGCTCACCTACTTTGCTGAAATTCTGATCTAAAATCTGCTTCCAGGGACTTCTACTTATAAAGCCTTGTATAACCTTCTACAGCAGCACTTATTTTTTTTTTTTTATCCCAGGACGACTTCACATTCTTAGAAATTATTGAAGATTTCTCCCTTCCTCCACCAAGGATCTTCTATTTACAGATATCCAGGAATGTGCTGGGGCCAGCTTCTACTGCTGGCTAAATTGTTAAATTTTCAATGTAGCAAATACTACAAGTGGCAAGTAGATGAAACAATGAGTGCCAAGCTGGAGTCAGGAAGACCCAAATGTAGTCTCAGACACTTACTGGCTACATAATCCTAAACAAGTCACCTAACCCTGTTTGCCTCAATGTTCTCATCTGGAAAATATGCTGAAGAAGGACATGGCAACCCACTCCAGTATCTTTGCCAAGAAAACTTCAAATGAAGTCATGAAGAGTCTGACATGACTGAAATGACTGAGCAACAATAATTCTCTAGACATTTTTCACCTAAACTCCTTTTAAATCAGGTCTCCCCTACTTGATTTCTTAAACTTAAATATAGGATAGTTTGTTTATCCCCCGTTAGATTCCATGCCATTGTTTTTGACCCTATCAAACGCAACTACTCGTTATCTTTTGCAGGGGGGGGGGGGGGGGGGGAAGACAGGGATATACTGTCATATGTGCATTAGGTAACTGTCATTTTATTTGTTTCAGCTCATTGTTCTGGACTGTCAAAATCTTTTTGAAACCCAACTGTCATTTAATATATTTCTTTTCCCTCTTCACAGCAGCTAGTTTTGGGCCACCCTTGAAGTTGTAAACATGCCTTCTTTGTTGTCACTCAAGTCAGGTTAAAAACTGTTGAACAGGGAAAGAAGCTGATAAAGCCCTGTGGCTCATCACTAGAGCCAACCCTGAAGACGGTCTATTCTATAGCTTAGAGAACTATTTGTGGCTTAGTACCCAGAGTACTTCTCTGCTGAGAATATGAAAGAGAAAAGAAGTTTATCATCCCAGGGAGTGCAATTCCATTAGGAACGGAAACAGAACAAGAGTTCATTTCCCTTCAAATTCAACATCTAACCAACATTTATGAAACTCCCACTATGTGTTGTAATCACTCTGAAAAAGCAGGGATCCATCCACCACGTGGCTGTCAGATCAGGGATCCACCATAAGTTTTCTGAGTCAAATATAATAAGGGGGTCACATAAAACAGCAGAGCTGGTAAAACTAAAATCTTTACTCTTTATTCTTACAATGAAGAGATAAGGCTGAGAATACCTCATTGTATGAGGTCTTAAATAACTGTTAGAACTTTAGGCAACAGGGAGCCATAGAGTATTTGTGAGGGGGTGTCATAACCAAATATATTTATGCTTATATGTTATTGCTGTTAAATCATTACAGTCATACCCAATTTTTTGCAACCTCATTTGGAAATTTCTTGATAAAGATACTGGATTGATTTGACCATTTCCTACTCCAATTCATTTTACAGATGAGGAAACTGAAGGGAACAGGGTTAAGTGACTTAAGCAGGTCACACAGCTAGTGCAGTGTACAAATCCAGATTTGAACTTGGTCTTTGAGCCTCCAGATCCAGGACTCTATTCACTGCACCACCTCACTACCCTTTATATGTTATAGAATACATATTTATTGGGGATGTCTTAAGTAGGATTCATGTTTTAGGTACAAGGTGGAATAGGTAACTTCTGAGCTCTCTTTCAAGTCAGAGATTCTAGGCATCCCCCTTGGATATTGATTCAAACCAATGCCACTAGGTATTTTGGACTCTTCAATCACAATGTTCCTGGTGATGCTCCTTTTTCTGACAAGGACACAGCCTGCATCCATAACATCAAAGTAAGCAGCTGAAAGGTAAAAAAAAAAAATGTAATCTACCACCTGGGTGTTTTGTCTATGGAAATACAGAGCAACAGGTTGGATTTCTGATTCTTTTTTATTCACTGCCTTGGCTTCATGTTTTGACATCCTGTAAACATGGACAGTATCTAGACATTATTAATATGTCAAACATAGGCATTTTAGGAAAAGCTAGAAGTAGGAAATGAAGGAATATTCTCTGAAATTTTCACCACCAACAACGAAGAGAGATGTCCCTTTTTCTCCGGGATAGTGGATAGAAAGTCTGCCTCTGGGTCAATAAAAAGGTTCAAGACCTGCTTTCACACTATATTGACTGTGTCATGTGACCTTTTCAGCATCTCAGGAAGCTCTCTTAAGACTGAATTTAAGAGAAGATACCTATCTGCCATGTAGTAGAGGATGATTTTAGGGAAGTTCTCTATGTGGATGAAACCCAAAGTCCAGTAGAAAATAAAATGACAGAAAAAACTAAGAAATTCTAATCAAATTAACATTACAATAGGCTTCAGTGTGGAGCTTTTTTTTTTTTTTTGAGTTAAAACAGTATGATATATTCAAGACTCACTTTTTATTGATTGGACAGAGATTTAAAGATTGCCCAGGGCAGACAATGTACCTTTCTCCATACCCCACCAACTCTCTCTCTATGGACAAATAGTACACATGTTTCCAATGCACAGTAATAATTACAGAGACAAAAGGAAAAAAGTCAACATCCCACTTACAGGGAGACTAAAGCTATCAATCTGGAATTATGAAAATAATATAAAATATAATATAAATTATAAAATATATAATATAAAATAGCTCTCCAGCAGCTAATCTATACCAGAAATCCAGTGTGCCTTCTTCTGACCAGTGGGGTTTGTCAGGAGCCACCTTTCAAAATGAACATTTTGCAGATGCTCAGATGTCAAGCCAATCATATTGTGAGGAGGTGTAGAGGCAGGCATGTGTTTTGGTTGGAAGAAGGGAATCATTCAAGCAATTAATACTGAAGTGTTTGCAGAAACAAATGATCAGCAAGAATAGGAACCCAACTTGAAGGGTGGTCGGGTAGGAGTTGCAAGTGGCTGTCAAAGGGGCTTTCTACCAGCCTGAGGGTCACAAAACAGAACTGTCATTCAGCAGGCCAAGCTGGCAAGGATGGGTGCCTGGATAATTATGAGTGAGCTGGACACATGGACAGTTTTCATTAAAATCAAGACAGAGTGGCAGATGAGAAGAGGCCTCTGGGGCCTGCTCCTGGGGGTAGGTGAATGGGAGAGGGTTGACTGCTGTGTATGTGTTTCCTGGGACTGGGCACCCAGAGCTCCCCCTTCAAAGGGGAGCCAGGACTGAAAGGGCCAAATGAAGCAAAGTCTGTGTGCCCTTCCTGAGCCACTTTCAAGCTGAAGAATACAGGAATGCAGTAATTAAGCCCCAGGAGGGGAGACCACAAGCTGGGCAGAGGGGAGTGCTTCCTCCTCACTCTACACCCACGATTCTCCTTCTGGGGGCTCCCTGCTTTGGGCCCATAGGGCACAGAACAGAACAGGCCGAGCTATTCTTTATTCTGAAAGCAACTCTCTCATTTTTAGGTGGGAAAAAGAGATAAATATTCACAAAATGCAATTAATGGCAGAGTACTAATCTATGCAAAATAAATTGGACTGGAGAGAGGCTTAGTTACTGTCACCGTGGTGATGTCGGTGTCATAAAATAACCATGCTCTTGATACCACACGTCTCAGTTAGAGGAAGATCATAGAGTGAGAATCTCCGAGTTCAGGATGTACTCAATTCCCCAAGGCATGACTTAATGATTTAATAAACCATAGAGTGAGTGGATGCATTTCTGGGTGTTGGAGAAGCCAGGATATGCTGTCAGATCCAAAGAGTAAATTGGAAATAGTTAGGAAATGAGGTCTGGAATTTCATTAATATTGGGGACTCCTGTGTGAGGAAATTCCATCTCCCAGTGAAGGTCTACAACTTCTCTAAAACTCTTGAAAACATTAGTCTGAGGAGCCTCACCAGATTGCCAAAGGGATCCTTGGGGGGGAAAAAAAGAATTCTAGAATTCTTAAAACCAAGAATTTTCAAGAATTGCCTAGAGGAAGAAAAGAATGGAGGGAAATTATTAAGAATTAACCTTGTGCCAGGCTCTGTGCTATGAGTTTTACAAATATTATCTCATTGTATCCTCACAACAACTGTGGAGGGTAGGTGCTATTATTATCCCCATTTTACAGCTGAGGAAATTAAATCAGACTTAATTGAGGTTATGTGACCTGTCTAGGGTCACACAACTAGTAAGTGTCTGAGAACAGAGATATGAAGTCAGAAAGATGACCCTTCCTGACTACAGGACTGATGCTCAATGGATACACCTAGCTGTCCTGGAAAAAAAAAGGGAAGGGGATTGCCTTCATGAAGGCAATGATATAAATCATCATTTGTTGTCATTTAGTCATCAGATTCTTTGTGACCCTTTTGGGTGTTTTCTTGGCATCTTATTGAATACTTCAGCTCCTTCCAGATCTGAATCCTTTCAGTATAGGGGACAGAGGAGGGGAAGGGAAATCCCTAACTAAATCATCAGAGGAGTTCACTGTATTGATTGATTTTTTTTGTACATGTAGGGCCTTTTCCTGTTTTGTTTTTTTTTAATCACTTTGGAATACAGCCTAGTAATGGTATTGCTGGGTCATCATCTGTGGGTTGAAAACTCCAAAAGTTGCTGTTACCATCACTGATTCAGTTACCCCTAAGGTCTGTCTGTTGCCAGTTTGCTAGGGCATAGCCCTCACTGACATAGCCTGTGACTGGAATGCATACTACTCTCACCTCAGTGTGACAAACTTTTACTGCTGAACTTTTAAGTTTTCTTACACTAGAAAATTGTTTCATTCTGTCCTTCTGTAGGTTTTACCTCTCCAGAATTCGTTTTGAGGCATTATTTTATTTTTTTTGCTGAGACAACTGGGGTTAAATGACTTGCCCAGGCTCACACAGCCAGGAAGTATCTGAGGTCAGTTTGAACTTAGGTTCTTCTGACTTCAAGGCTGGTACTCTATCCACTACACCAATTAGCAACCCCTTGTTGCATTATTTAAAATTATTTTGAGGGGACTTTGGGAGAGATTAACGGTTCTTAATCTTTTTGTTTTTTGCTATGGACCCCTTTGGCAATCTGGTGAGACTCTTCTTCAGACTAATGTTTTTAAAAGCATAAAACAAAGCAAAAAAATTACAGGATTATAAAGAAAATTAATTCTATTGAAATATCTTTATCAAATTTTTTGCCCATTCAAGTTCACTGAGTCTCCAAAATGTATCCACCAACTCTGCCTTTGACAGATTTCTTGGACTCAGATTTACTTTCTACATTCATGCTCCGGTATGTTGACTGAATCTCAGCATAATAGTTTCTTGATCACAATTTAGATTGCTGATCTCTACTGGATCCCATTGTTCTGAGTGATCAAGTCCTTCCTATCTGGGTCCATCCCATACCTATGTGGTCATAATTACTACTGCTGCTATCTTTCCTCAAGCCTCTCCTTCCTCCAAGTATTTTCCTGACTTGACAAAAAGTTGGTCTTAAACATAGACAGAATATGTAAATATTAACATGGATAAGCACAAGTGGCCTGAGACCTAAGCTCTTCCTTCCCAATCCTGTTCCTGACTTTCTGAACTATATCTACTGCTATCTTAGATCTTGGAAATTCAGTGCTTGAGGTCTCCTTGCTCTGAAACATGCTGTTATCTTCGCTCTCTACTCACCTACTTGTGGATATCCCTTCACAAGATCTACTCCACCCCTATCCCCTTCTTCCACAGTCAAGTGCCTTCTGGAGCCTCCATTTTGTGAATGGGCTTACTTAGGATGGCCTGATTTTATGGACTTCAAAATCATTCATCACTCCCCACAGCTGTGTACTCTCATTCCTCCATGCCCTTTCAATTCCCTTTTCAGTGTTGTCTTTCTCCATTAGAATATAAGCTCCTTGAGGGCAGGAAATAACATTTTGTATATATTTGTTTCTCTGGTGCTTAGTATAGTGTCTAGCACATAGTAAGCACTTAATAAATACTCATAGTGTGTGCGTGTGTGTGTGTGTGTGTGTGTGTGTGTGTGTGTGTTTTGATAATTGATAAGGGGGAAAAAATCACAAAGAGCCCTGAGCCTCTGAAGCAGAACTAGAAGACTGAAAATGCAAAAAATGAACTTCCCTTACTTCACGATTTTACTTAGGGCCTGACTGGAAGGTGTGGATTATGATGTCAGGGAAATTTGATAAATACTTGTAAGGCAAAATAGCACATATAAAATAATTTTGTAAAACATCATATATTACATAAATATCAGCTATTACTATCATAATTATTTTATTGTGTTTACTAAGAGAAATTATTTTGCTATTATTTTAATAACCTATTACTAAATTATAATCCAGGTTTTTCTTCTTTTATTTCTTCATTTAAGGCCCAATCTCTGTTTTTAAAAAATCTCTCTCTAAAGGACATGGCTGAGTGATAAGATTTCTTTCAGTTTGGGGAACATGATCTTCAATCTTGGGCACAACTTCATCCAATTAGGAGACCTTGCTTCTATTTAGAATATAAACATAATCTAATCTGGGCAAATTCTTGCCCCAAGGAAATAAGCCCCTATTCTTGCATTCCTCCACTGGAATTTAGGGTGATCCATTTAATGAAGAAAGCCAACTATAGTGATCTGGAGATGGATTTCTCTGTCTGAATTGCTGAAAATAGCTGAGTCTCACAATCAAGCCACATTTTTAACAGGAGCAGCTAAAGATGCCTGAACTTCTTCATTAAATGTCCACTAATAAAATTTGAATTTCACTTGTCAAGGACGTTCCCCCATTTCAAAAGTATATTAAAGCTTTCAGTCTCTCCATAATTTGGCTGTACTTTTCCGAGAGAAACCCTTGACAGTCAATTTATTGATGATTTACTAAATTTAATTAATAAATTGATCATCAATTACCCAAAACTCTTATCTCTCAAGCTTTTCCCTTGTCACATTATTATGTGCAAGATGGTTAGCAAAGAACTCTGAATTGGAGGATTTGGGTTCCAGTCATAGTTGTCAATAACTTTATATTTGACCTTGGTTAACACCCTTCGTGTGTCACTCAGATCTTTCTTTTGTAAAATGAGAATAATAATATTACCTATCCTCTGGTACCACTATGAGGCTGCTATATAGATCAAATAAGATAATGTGTAAAAAGTACTTAGAAAGGCATAAAGTTCTACACTAAGACAAGGTATTATTAAATCATTTTTCTCTTTGCCCATGGCCTGGCTTGTAGTTGTTGTTTTGGAAAGATTTGAAAGTAATTGAAAAAGATTCATTGGCAATTCTGGTTTGAATGGTACCTATGAGCTCTAAGGATTTGCCAAGTACCCTTGCAGAAGGATTTAATATAATGCTGGATTTCCATTCAAAGGAGCAAGGTTTGAATCTCAAACTATGTCTCTTAATATTTCTGGGAACTTGTTGAGTCATTTAATGCCTCAAAGCCTCAGTTTCCTCCTCTGTAAAATGAAGGTTAGACTAAATGGTCCAAGTTCCCTTCTACCTCTTAAGTCTAGGAACATGAAACTTTATTTCTAGGTAACTTTATTTCTCTTTGCACAGTTCATCATATACAGTTGTATCCTAGCTAGATACTTTTATCAGACTTCCAGTCAAGATGGTATAATGGTATTGGCCATAAGCCCAGTCCTTATGAGCATGTACAGAGTGCATCAGTTTACTTGGCTGTGGAAAGAGCTAGAGATTGTCATGATGATCTATAATGGAAGTACTTTAGAAGGGCTTAGAAGCATTCCCAGACATTCTGGTTTCAGTCTGCTGATCATGTGGCAAATGGCAGCTTCTTCAATTGCATTTGTAGAAGCAGAATACAAGGCACCCATATCCAACCTTCTCCCAGCAAACAGCCCCACAGAGATTTAGAAGGATACAGGATGAAACAATTACCTATAAGGCCAAAGGGAAATACCAGTAAGCTCTTCCACACTGTCCAGAAAGATTATACAAGAAGACAGAGAGAAGTGTATGGATACCGGGGATTCTGAAAATCAGCCTGATCTTGAGTAAATGGGAATCTAAAGCCATTACTCTTTCATCCTTGGCCTACTGAGTCAATAGAGGATGGACAGAAAAAGTAGGCCACCAAGTTTCTGACAAAGAATGACATAGACCTGGGGATAGAGTCTTATCTTTTACAAACATTCTAATTTAATTTTTCATCTATTACTTCATTTCTTTCATAATAACAACAAGAGTAGGCAACCAAACAAAAATACAGACTGGGTAGTGCTTGCATGCCTCAAGGGTACCCAAAAGGCCAAAGCAAGAGTCACAACAGGAGACAGAGGCAGCACTCTGCTGCTGACAATCCAGAGTTCATTTAACCCTCTCTAAATGACCCTCCTGAAATCTGAGACCATTGTAAATATATAACCAGATCCTATCAGGGCCTCAGAAAGAGATGAAGCAACTCTCAGTGAAGATTGTGAAAAAAAAAAGCAGGTAGTGTTGAACTACCTGAAGACAAGACTTGCATCAGGCAGAAATAAGGAGCAGGTGTCAATCATCCCTTCTAGAACTAGAGCCAGGAAGTGGCAGGAAAATGCAAATTAAAGAAGAGACAGAGTCAGGAAGGCTCTACCTTTCCACCCAACCCTAATCCCAACCCCATCCTATCCAAGAGTAAAAGGTAAGCAGTTCAAGATTTGCAAGTTCAAATTCAAGCTGTTCAATGAGTGAAAAACTGGGGGTTTAGCACAAAATCCAAATCCAAATATTTAAATAAGAGATATGAATAAACAGAAAACACCAAATGTAGTAAAGAAATTCTATGAGTAAAGAGAAACCCAAGAGATAAACCCAAAAGAAGAGAATAACCAAATAATAAGTAAAAGTTTAGCTTCCGAGGGAATCAGTGGCTTAGACATGAGGAGCTTATATCCCTTCCATTGCTACTGAAACTTCAACAATGGAATCTAATCGCTAGGTGAAAGAAACATAAAGAAAACTTCCTAGCATTAGTTTTCTGCTTAATTTTTGAGAAAAGAAAGGAATCCAACCCCCTAGATACATCAACTACCATCTAAAAGAAATAATAAAATATGAATGATTTCAAGTGATCTACATATAAAACAACTTCTTATACTCACTTTACTATTTCTATTTTGCTAAGATTGAAAAATATTTATTCCTTTTGAGGACATAAATAATTATTAGGATTACAAGAGTGGATAGAGGGGCAGTCAAGTGTCACAGTGGATAGATCTCTGGGCCTGAAGTCAAGAGGCCCTTGAGTTCAAATTTGCACTCAGACACTTACTAACTGTGTGACTCTGGGCTCTATCTGGAGCATCTATAAGATAGGTTATTGTGAGAATCAATTGATATAATAATTGTTAAGTGCTTAGCATAATTCCTGGTACATAATAAGTGCTATATAAGTGTCAGCTATTATTGTTATTATTATGGAAGAAATGAAACCTTAGATGAAAAATTAAATTAGAATACTTGCAAAAGATAAGACTCTATCCACAGACTCGTTCCATCAGGAAACTTGGTAAATTGGTTCCTTGAGGACTGACTATAAAGTATTTCACTGCAATAATAAGTCCTACAGAATTCTCAGTTGTGAATGTTTTCTGTACCAGCTCTAACAAGGAGTGACTGAGTCTAGGCCCTTATATACCTACTGAAAGTGGAAGCAATCATTATATTTCATGGAATCATAAAATCTTAGCTTAGTTGGAAGGGACATGAGAAACTCCACTTAACCCAACATCACTTTCCAAAGTAGTGGAAAAAGCAGTGCAGTGATCTCAGAGATTAAAAAAAAAATCCTAGATAAGTATCTTTCTCCAATGCTTACCAACTAGGGCACTTTAGAGGAGACATTTAATGTCTTTTAGCCCCACCTGTTAAATGGGGATAATAATACTACCAATATCTGTCTCATAGGGTTTTACCAAAAAGGCACTTTGTAAAACATTATATAAATATGAGTCAATGCCATTGTTGTTACAAAAATTAGACTGAAACTTCAGGCTTCAGGTTGACCTATCTCATAGTGTTCTAAGAAAGAGACTTGTGCATTTTTCTAAGTATTTTATTATGACTATTAAGAAATTAAATGTTTCTATTTTTATCTAAAATCAGTGAATCAATAATCATTTATTAAACTGCCATATGTAGAGCATTGTGCTAGGTACTGCAGTTACAAGTACAAAGAATGAAACAATATCTGATCTCAAGGAATTTGCATTCTATCAGGGAAACCACATGCCTACATATAAGCAGAATTGTGCTAGAGCCAGTTCAAATCTGCTCAAGAGAGCATATTGTTAAATTTCCAGCGTGAACATTTCAAACTTAGAAATCAGTAAATACTACAAGTCCAAGTCTGGTTTATTCTTTGTTGGTTGCCTAGACTTAAGAAAATGATAAGGAAAATGTTAGTGATGTAGATTAAATGTAGATTAAATCTAAAGTATGTCATATTTAAAAAACTGGAAGGCAGAGTAAGTTTCCCAGAACAACATACATACTACATAAAAGTATATATGAGATAACTACAAGGTAATTTTGCAGAGATGAACAAGTAGTTTGTGGCATCAGGAAAGACTTCATGTAGGAGGTGGCACTTAAGCTGAGCTTTGAAATAAATTAGAAATTCTAAGAGTTAGAGATGAGGAAGTAGGACTTTGCTGACAAAGAAAACCCTGTGCAACAAGTTGATAGAATGTTTTATGTGAATAGTAGCAAGAAGGTCAGCTTGGTTTGATTAAAGTATGTGGTAAAGGGAGGAATGTATAATAAGGCTAGAAATTTAGGTTGGAGGCAGGTTGTAAAGGGCTTTATCTGCAAAAATGAGAAATTTGCATTTGATCCTTGAGGCAATGGGACTAACAATTATTATGAAGGGGTCAGAGTTGTGCTTTTCTATCCACATACAAACCTTTGATCACATTGTTTCCTGTGTTTGAAATCCCTTCTCTGACTACCCTTTACACTCATAAAGACCCACACTTCTGGCTGCATATTAAATTCCAATCCATCCTTTAAAGCCCAGTTGGAATTTTACTCAACAACCAGGTAGAGCTGTGGATAGAAAGCTGGGTCTAGAGTCAGGAAGACTTAGTTTCCTAAGTTCAAATCTATTCTCCGACATTTAAGAGCTGTGACCCTGGGCAAGTCATTTAATTCTGTTTGCCTCAGTTTCCTAATTTGCAAAATGAGCTAGAGAAGGAAATGGCATATCACCCCAGCATTTTTGCCATGAAAATCCCATATGGGTCACAAAGAGTCAGTCATGACTGAAAAATATTAACTCGTCTAGGAAATCATCCTTTCCTCTTCCTTTCATTCCTTGAGTCTCACATAGCATTTCCTCATATCTCTGTAACAGTGAAGGGAGGGTGAGTCGGAGCTAGCCAATGAAAAACTAGTCCTTAGAAACATGCACTGCATGCTCTACATGATGTGATCCTCTAGGTGAAGGTTGGGATGCTTCTGAAAGTCTCCAATAATTTAGAATAGTAGGTCCTAGCTCCCCACTTCCAACATCTGCAGGTAGGTATTCTGTATCTGTTTATTGTCTACTGATTGCATACATAGTAAAGCCCTTCAGCTAATTTCTAAGCCAAAACTGTACATGCACAAAAAGGTATTAATAAGTCTAAGTGATCTCTATATAGATGTTTGGGTGAAGGGGATGAGTTGCTATAACCTCTAAATGGGGAGCAAGCCTTGTGCCTTCACTCACCAGGATGCCAGAAAGGCTTGAGAGAATAACAAAACTACTTTTTTCTATTTCTACTATCTCTATTCTTTCCTGATTTTAGGTGAAGGGAATGTTGGAGAAGGCTGCAATCATGTAAACTTCAATTATTCGAAAGGACACACTGCCAGAGGTCCAGGACCCAGAGTCCAGAGCAGCTGATCCCAATCCACCAATGTCATCTTACAGAGTCAACTGTTTGAAAAAACCAGGTAGTCTGTAGCAAGGAAGAGACTTACAGAATGCTCATGTTTCATTCAGAAATGAACTTGATGGGACAAATGCTTTGTAGCAATTAATTAAAACTTAAATCTACTCTCCTCAAGAACCAAGATGGCACAGGCAAGAATGTACTCCTTGATTTGGAAGAATGTGTTTGTCCTTCTTTTCTTGCTGTATTTTTTCTGCAAATATCCTTTTATAAAATCTAATTGATATTAACTGATTAGACAATATTAGAGTATTGAGTCAATGAATGGTAGAGAGGGAATATTCATTGTAATTGGTGGTTGACTCTGAAAGATACATACCAAAATGGGAGAAAGATTTGAGCCAGTAACACTAGAAATATCACTAAGGTCCTTCTGAAGCTCTGAAGACATATAACTACCCTCTCAGGATATAATAGTGAAAAGAGGAGTAGGGATAAGGATCCTCAGAGTTTTTATAGGTACAGAAGTCCACCAATGACAAACGTTTTCCCAAATATTTACTATCTGTATAATTCTGAGCAAATCATTTACCCTCTTTGTACCTCAGGTTTACCCATCTGAAAAATAAAAGATGTGGATCTGATGGTCTAAAGTTTCTTCCCGTTCTAAATACATTATTGTTTTATCTATGATTCTATGAAGAATTAAACCTCCAAACTGAAATCATCAATGTATTTCTTTTCAGTTTCCTGTCAAGGAATCATTCTTAAAGAAATAGTTCACAAATTGTGACTATCCCGGTTTGGGGTGCTGCCAAATACCACATACAAATCTGCGACCCCTATAAACAGGGACAACCACATAAGCAGTTCATTGCTCAAGGAGTGCCATTTTAATCTACTGGGAGATCAACAGCTACCCTTTTATCTACCTCAGCTCTAATTAGTTTCTCAGCATTGACAATACTGGCTTCACTCCAAGCCCCACCTTGGGTTTCATTGTCCTCTGAGTAAGTGAAGGGCACATCATTTTGTTTCTCTCGGAGATGCTTGGCAGTTTCAAGCACAAGTATTAATAACACTGTGACCCTGTCTGCTCTGTTTTCATCAAAAGCGGGGCATCAAATGAGACACGGCTGATAATAACCTGACTTGCCTGTCAAGGAAAAGAACCTTTCGTTACATAGGTCAACCCTAGGGTCTCTTTGTACAAATTTCTAAAAACTTCTTTGAGCCAGACAAATTCTCCCCTATCAGCAGGTCTTAAAATTCTGATGGTGGGTGGAAATAAAAGACAATTCAAGATCTGTCCTACTCTAGAAAAGAGACAAATAAAGGTTATAGGAACAGAGAGCATGGAGTGAAAATGTCAGCTGAACTATCTCTCTACACCTAAAGCATCCTAGATAGAGACTATATAGCTTTCCTATTTCTAGAAGACTTCAGATAAGAATCTGCTGTGTCACCATGGGCAAGTCATTTAGCCCTGTTTGTCTCAGTTTTCTCATCTGTAAAATGAACCAGAGAAGGAAATGGCAAACCACTTCAGTATCTTTGCCAAGAAAACCCCAAATGGGGTCATGAAGAATTGAACAGAACTGGAATGACTGAACAACAAAGGTAAGGGAATACAAAAACCTCTAGTAAATGATGACCATGACTGAAGTCACTGATATAATCTTATCATTCTCATTAACACTGGAACTGGAGGTCAGAAGACCTATATTTGGATCTTAGTTTAGATCATTATTACTCCTACTTACTGCTCCCGTTACTGCTGCTGCTGCTGCCTCTTTTACTATTACTGCTACCATTGCTACTGCTACTACTGCTGCTAGTACTACTACTTCAGTCTTCAAAAACTGACTAGAAGCATTCAGACATTAAGAAACTTGTTCACAATCACAAAGCCAGTATGAATCCAGGTCTTACCGAATCTGAGACTATCTACTGTACTGTGCCAACAATTATCATCATCGTCATCATTGTCATCAGGTCTAAATATCCATGATTCATTTTAATCTCATTCCTTTTTGTTGGCTCTTTACTATTAGTAGCTTATATAGGAATTTGACACTCTTGACAAACTATCAAGCCATAACTTCTGTTGTTTATTTGTATATGTTACTATGTATGTATATGCTACATGTATGTTTATTTGTATTTATATATGCATATACTGTATCTAAATATATATCAATAGGGCCATTGATGCTAATCTTACTTTAGTTTGGTTTGTTATTTTAAACATTTGCTTCTGTTCTGTGAACCTACAAATAATGCTGTGACATGCACATGTGATGTCTGTTCTGTGTATTATTTAAACCTGAAGTCACTGAAACAGTCTGTCCAAAGTCATGCTCTGTATTTTGTTATATCTGCTGCATGTATTGTTGACATGTATTGTTTGTTTGGTGTGAATGGCATTCTGAGATGATTACCCAGAAAGCTGGGTTAATCATCCTTATTATATTAAGGGCTGATGTTTGTTTTGATGCTCTGATGTGTAATTGCAGGTGTCAAGTATAATGTAGCTAATTTTTCAAAGGGACTAGAAAATTTCTTATCCTGGAGGAGGAAAGTAGCATCCTTTGGGGCTGCCTAGCAATAAAGATCCCTGGAAAGGAACACCTGATGGTTCCGGCAAAAATCCCAACTAGCATTTCTCCCCTCCTTGACTACCTGGGAGTTTGACGTGATTCTTGACCAATTGGGATCAGACTTTGACAGACAAAGGAGCCCCTCATTCTGAGGAAGGGAAAAGCAGAAGCTACAAAGAAGAGAGTACATCTCAGAATCAAGAGAAGAACATGAAGGAACCTACAGAGGAAGGGTTGATCATGCCTCAGAAAGCAGGAAATCTTGAAAGCAGGAGAGAGAAGCTATGGAGATCAATAATTGTGAGCTATTAATAAGGGTTGCCCCTGAATGAAATAGGATATAAATTTAAAGTATTCAAGCAGAGACAAAATCTTAAGGTATTATCGGTTGGATTCCTTCATTGATTGGGAGGTTAAACTAGATCCCCTGTAGGATTTCTTCCAAGATTCTAAGAATTCATAAGTGGATATGTGTATAATGAAACCTGTAATCTTATTATCTTAAATGTAGACCCCCAGAGGTCATCACCTCTTCATTACGCACTTACTCACTAAGTAGTAACAGCTACTGAAACTGTTCTCTCCAAGGCTCCAAGTGATCTCTTAATGACCTGTTCAAATGGACTTTTCTTAGTCTGCATCTTCCTGAACCTATTTTCTGCTCTCAACATTGTTAACTCATCCCCTCTTCCACTTACTTCTATGATACTAATTTTTTTTCCTCTCTGACTACCTCTCAGTTTTCTTTGCTGGGTTTTATATTTAATCAATCAAACATATATTTATGAAGCACCTGTTATGTTCCAGGTGCTGGGACAAAAATACCTCAATACAATGCTTCATTGAGACAGTCCCTACCTACAAAGAGCTTACCTTCTGTTGGGGAATACAACTTATTCACAGAGAAGTAGATAAAAGATTTATGTGAAACAAATTCAAAGTGATTTGAGAATTAAGAAAGGATACCAACAGTATTCAATCCCTTTCTTAGACAAACTATTGTTCTTGTTATTGTCATTTGTTCCCTTGGATTCAGTTATCACCTCTATGATGATGATTCCCTGCTCTAGGGATCTAACACTAATCTCACTTCTAGACTCTAGTAGCTGCCTCATGGACACTTTCACGTGGATTTCCTTCCAAACCTCATAATCAATATATCCAAAACCAAACTCATTAGTTTTCCTCCCTCCCCACAACCTGTCTCTCCTTTAGACATTCTCTATTTTTTGTTTAGTACCCCATCATACTCTCAGAATATAAGGTTCATAACATCAGAAGCATACTAGAATCCTTCTTCTAGTTTGGCAACCACATTGCAGTTCCAAGACCTGCCTTCTAATTATACCTCTATAATGACTTCCATTCATCTCCTCTTTATTTACCTAGCCACCATCTTAGTACAAGCACTGGTCTACACTCCACCTGTTTCTAAGAAAACTAAAATGTTGTCTTTCCCATGAGAGACTGGAGAAAGCAAAAATAGGAGCAATGGGTCAGAGAGAAGGTAAGCAGGCAGGAAGGGAGTCTCTGATGGCATCAGTAGTAGAGAACACTGATTCCAGAGTAAGAAGGTAAGTGAGCCTCTTGTTAAGACAGCCATTTTAAGGTAAGAAATGTTTGATTTGAGTATTTGTAATTCTATATGGAAAGATAGCTCATTTCAAAGTCTGAAAGGTCTATGTTCCAATTTTACTTTCTGACATATATTGAGTGTGCCATCTTGAAAAAGTCCCTTATCCTCTCAATGTACTAAATAACTTTCTAAGGCTATTATTGGTCAAGTGGTCATGAAGGTACCAATGGATATTGGTAGAAAAAAAATCTAATCATATGTAAAAGCAAAAACAAAAAACTAGATGTCAGAGCTTTTTATACTAAAATAGGTACAAAACAGAATCCTGACATTTATATGCATTATCTCACAACAACCCTGCTAGATAGACTTCAGAGGTCATTTTATTTATTTATTTATTTATTTATTTGAACAGTTGTTTGTATTTTGTCTTCCCCATAAACTGTAAATTGAGAATAGGTACCATCTTTTGCCTTTCTTTGTATCTCTATTGCTTAGCACAATGCCTTAATCTTGGCTAACTGAAGTAAGACCGGTTTTAAACAGCCTGTCTTGAGTTAGGACTATAAATAAGCATGTCTATATATGACACTTACTTTTTAAAAACTATTTCATTCTATTCACATATAAAATGGTGCAGAGCTGAGAGACCCTCACAAATTCACTGCATTGAATAACTAATCATATTGCTAGGCACATAAAAAATGATTTGAAAGATGGCAAGGATTAGATCTCTCAGAGGCACTTCTTAGCTCTTATAAGTAGCTAAAGCCTTTTTTTCCCCTCTCTCTCCTTGCAACTCATTACTGCCAGAGGTATACTGACTATAGCCCCTCTTTCTTCTAGAAGTTTTCCCCTCTGAACAAATATAAGAGGAAACTTTTTGAGAAGCCAGTATGAAGAATGTCTCTTTATGCATGCAATCTTTGCTCCTAGGAGCCCTAAATCATTTGCAGGATTTCCATGCTCAACATTCCCTTTCTGTAATGCTTTATACCTCCTCTTCTTAATGGATAAGTATAAACAGTGTCTCTAACTCCCAATAAAAATCCTTTTCTATTTCCCATCATGGCAAGACTATTCAAACTTTCTTTCTTTTTTTTTTCTTTTTTTTGCTAAGGCAATTGGGGTTATTGACTTGCACAGGGTCACACAGCTAGGAAGTATTAAGTGTTTGAGGTCAAATTTGAACTCAGGTCCTCCTGACTTCAGGGCTTGTGCTCTATCCACTGCACCACCTACTTGCCCCCAACTATTCAAACTTTCAATAGACTGGAACAACCTAAATTAGCAAAAGGAGCCCATGTGGTTTTTAGACTAACAATCAGGATATACAATTATTTATTTCTATATTTTATTCCCTTGCAAATTCTGTTTCTATAATTTTGAAAAAGAAATATGTACTCTATGTAATCTTTTCTTCCCGATAAAGGCTGTTGTTAAGATGGTTATATTTTCTGAAAACTTTTTTTAAAACATTGAGGAGTTATGAAAATGAAAAGTTAAGCATTTAACCATATTAATATCTTCTCTTAATTTCAGAGGCTCTATCAAGGGAAGATTCACTCTAATTATCTCTTCTCCCCATTTTATTGGTAAAAACATCTTTTAAAATGAGGGATTGTGCAGACAAGATCTGTGGCTCTCTTCATATTTTAGTCTACAATAATTTCTTGTTAGGTTGGCCTAGATGGTCACATAATAAATACTAAAACAATGATTTTATGTAATTAGTTCATTATATGCCTAAAAATGTTGAATGAAAAATATATAGAAATAACTAGTTTGAGGGCATGATCTTAGAGGAATAATAGATGGTGCCAGTGAAGGAAAGGATCCAGGTTATATCATCTTAGGAAGAGAGAGAGAAACTCCTCTTTTCTATAACCCCCTCCCAGAAACAAAAGGAAATCTCTTCACTGGACAGTCTAAATTATTGGCATCAAGTTCCCTCCCCCTTTTCAATACACCAACCACAATGAATCAAAAGAAAAATTGTTGGAATAAAAAATAAGTGAGAAAGATAAGGAAACCACAAATATTAAATTGTTCATTCAGTAATTAAGAATAATGGCAAATACCCAAACTCATAGAGTACTTGCATAGTGTCACAGTCCTGGAATGGAGAGTCTTTTCTTACTATTATCTTCCTCCAAGTATGACCAATTAGTGTCCCACTCACATAGCATGTCTGTCCTTTGCTATTTTCTATCCCTCTTGCATGCACTGAGATTTATGTGTATGTATATATATTGGGGGGGGTGTAAATGTGTATGTATATAAGTATATTGTATATATGTACATGTGTGGGTATATATTGCTACATTGCATGTGTGTTATATATATAATATATATATACATAGATATGTGTGCCTATGTGTGTGTTTATAGTGTTCTTTGAACAGAAACATCTAAAGGACAGACATTTTCATTTTTTACAATAGTCACCATTACAGTGACTTCTTTGACCAAAGCATCTCTCTTACTATGTCTTCCCATATTTGATAAGCTCCTTGAAGGTCAGGACTGCCTTGCTTTGTCTTACTTGCATACCATACAATTATTACAGAGTTGACATATAGTATTAAATAAATGATTTTTCATTCATTCATCGATGAATATCTCTCATATCTAACACAGAGCCCCATACATAATAAGCACTTTGTATTTAGGCAGCTTAGTCTAATGAATTGAGCACCTGGACTTAGGAGCCCTGAGTTTGAATGCCACATCAGGGACTTATGAATTTGTAATCCTGGGCAAACCATTGAATCTCTTTTAACCCAATTGGTCAGTCAAACATTTGTTAAATACTTACTCTGCCAATCACTGTGCTGAGCTTCCTCATTTATAAAGCAAGGATAAAATTAACACCTCTTTTAGCAAAATCAAATGAAGTAAAGCATATAAAGTGATTTGAAAATCTTAAAAAGCTGTACAAATGTTAGCTACTATTATTAGTAAATGTTTGATCATTGACTCATTGGTATCACTGATACAGAGTTCTTTTCTATTGAAGTTTCAAGGTGTGCAGCATACAGTTGGACCCCTGAGGTTCCAGACCAAGGATTTCCAATGCAGTACTGTGAAAAAAAAAAAAAAAGCACTAGTTCTATAGACAGAAAATCTGAATTCTACTGGCTGTATTATCTTGGGGATATATATTAACTTCCCTGGGCTTCAATTTCCTCAACTCTAAAAGGAAGCTTTGGACTAGATGACCTCAGAGGTTCCTTCCAACTCTATGTGTGTAGAATCCCTCATTGAAGCTTCATCACTTTGTTTAAAGCTCTTTGGGTTCTGAATATATACAGGGATTCAAAAGCAGGGTATTTGTGTTATCTATGATAGTAAAATATTTTTGTCCCACACTCCAATTCCGACTTTTGAAGTTTTAGTTCTGTGCTCAGTTACATGGGGCCCAGAAAGTCAGTAATCAAGAAGCATTTATTAAATATTTGCTATTTACCAGGCACTGTGCTAAATGCTGGGATTACATAGAGTTCCTGGACTCAAAAAATTTACAATCTAATGGAGAAAGAAACTCAAAAAAAATTACATAAAACTAAGTATATGCAAGATAAATTGAAGATAATCAACAGAGATTTCTGCCTATTGAACTCATTGGAGAGAGAGTGTATCTTGGAGTCTGGTAAACTACCAATCACGTACCAGAATTTTGATTGGGTGGTAGAACTAGATTAAGTGAAACTCAAAGGAGGAGACTTCACTGAGTCATTGGTAGAGTTAGGATCTGAAAATAACAATAAGGAGCAAGGAACATTTAAGCTTCCCCACTTTCACAAATGAGTGCAATCATGCTGGAAAGGGAGACTGACAAGGCTGAGTCATCAGAATGGAGCCACTTCTCAGTAAGTGCCAAAAGATGAAAAAAAGTAGGAAATGAAAAGATTTAAAACAAAAGTAAGTTTGTAGCCCATTCCAGGTTGCATAGGTAGATTTAAAATATGGCACGGTGTTCTTGAAAGGAATAGGAACAAAAAATCAAGTAGTAGGGATGGAGAACTGGGTTTGAATGTTAACAGCCAGGTGTTCAGAATCATTGGAGTGAGGAGAGTGAGAATTTGTTAATCATTGAGGAATAAACTCAGTAGATTATCAACATTCTTTATGAGTTAGCCTCAGGATGATGTCCTCTCAGGTCCTCAGTAGCTCAGGTAAGGGAATAAGTCAAGAGAGATGAGGGGAATTGTCTTATTCTCCTTCTTCCTAAAGACAGGAAAAGACTAGGAGATGGGATAAAGTGGTATTTCTCCTCTTTTTATAGAACACTGGGGAGCAGGAAGTAGACCTGGTGCAATGGTCACCTTATTTTCATATTTGAAAACTAAAAATTTTACATTCCAACTTGATGTCATTTTTACCTAGCATAATTAAGGATTTGAACTTTCCTTTCTTAAAATAAGTTGCAAAGGATAAGAAGGTAGAGAAACTCTCTAAAGAAATTAATGACTCTCCAAATTAAATCAACATACACTTTGATAATTCTGTGACTTCAATGAAATGGTGAGAGAATAGGAAGAATGATATGATGTCTTCAAAAGCACGGACCAGGAAAAAAAGAATAAGCGGGCCTACAACTACACACACACACACACACACACACACACACACAGAGGCTCCATAGAATGCTCATGCTTTTCCATAGTGAATAAATTAGTTGATGAAGAACAGTAAAGATTAAACATGTTGAATACCAAATGATAATATAAAAATGAAATTGATTATATTTTAATAAACAAGGACACTCATTATTTTGGGGGAGCCATCCCCAAATTAGTTTTGTGAATAACCAGACCTCCAATTTGTGTGAATAAAAATTAGAATTAGTAAAAAGTTTTTTAAAAAAGAGATTAATAATGAAAAAATTATGGTATGTAAGTAAAACAATTCACTTTGAACTATGTTTAATTATTTTATTTAATTTATAATGCAAAATGAGTAATAAGCAGTAGAAATTATATGGACTCATAAAACAATTATCATAACAAGTAGACCAAAAGGATCTAAAAAGGATCTTAGTAATCACCTAAAGGACAAACAAAGATATAAATGGCAGGTGACATCAATACCAGTTTTGAATATTTATGAAAACATTCATCATTTGATGGATGATTCTGAGCAGTATCACTTAATGAAGCAGAGAGAAACAGTGGAATATAATAATAGTTTAAAAGACATCTTGGCAAAAGAGCCAACAAAGTCATCCTAAAGGAATTTGAGGATGAAAATGGAAGAGCAAAGAGAATTAAAATGGACAACATTTATAAAGATTTTAAAAATTAAGTGGGCTTTTTTCCCATCAAGGAATCACATTTAGATATAAATATCATGGTTCCTTGTGTATTTATAATCAAGAATATCTAAAGGTGCTAGAGAAAATGAAAATAATAAAAACAGTCAGACTTGACTAAGTACATGTAGAGATCAGTGCTAAATTCCACAAAAATTGTGAAGATGTTAATGAATCAATTCACAAGATATCTGAAAGAGGGGAAGATATCAAAGAGGAAAAAATCTTAGTTCTTATTAATATCAAAAGAAGCCAATGGAGAAAACATCAATAACTATCTTTAAGCCCACTTTCCCAAATTTACAAAATTTTTATGAGACTCATCTATACACAAGTCAAAGACATACTAGAAGAGGTTATTAGTAAGGAAAAAAACAAGCTTTCACAAGCAATACTCAGTGATGTATCACATCTTTACCATTTCACAATTGATTCAAGATGTAAGGAATGAAAAAATTCCATGGTGTTAATTGTTGATTTTTTTAAGCATTTGATTTGATAGAACAAAATGTTTCCTTAAATTCTCTCTTCCAATAAAATGTTTCTCATCCCTACATCAAACTCATTCAAGATTCTCTAAGAGACATAACTCAAATAATTCTGTTTAACAGCCTTTTGATTATAAAGATAAATTGAAGCATAAAACTGAGGGATGTATGCTCACAAATGGTATTTAACTACTGGGATGGAGAAGCTCCATTTCAAAGTACAAGTTGAAGAGGGATTCCATATGGATAATGATATGCTCCAGATTTATGTTTGTGCATGTCATTATATGATCTAGATACAATAGTATCTAGACCAAAAACACTGAAGATCTCCTGGAAGCAACAATTAAAACAGTTTGTTCTGAACCATCCACATATGAAATATCAAGTAGATGAAGACTGTCTATGACACAGACTACAGCATGCTGTTGAATGTTCAACCTGCAGAAGTTATCCATCAGAAACTCAGTGAATAGAGCATTGGACCTAGAATCAGGAAAATGCCAAAATTCAAATCCAACCTCAGACACTTTTGAGCTGTGTGAACATGAGCAAGTCATTTATCCGTTATTTGCATTAATTTGCTGATGAAGGAAATGTCAAATGACTTTAATATCATTGCTGACAAAACCCATGGGCAGTATAATCCATGGGATCATGAAAAGTTGGACATGAATGACTGTACAACAATAAATGTACATCTGAGACAGTCATTACAAATGGGCAATGACTGGTCTCAGAAAGAGGAATGAATGTGGAGTCAAAGACCCTATTGTTGAATTGAGTTTGCCATTTACTTTCCATGTAACAGTGGGCAATTTTTCTGGGGTTCAGTTTTCTCATTTGAGGCTGGATGACCTCAAAGATTTCTTCAATTCTAAGTCTATGATTCTTTTCTTGGAACAGATACTTTCCTAAAGAGATAGGAAGAAAACAAGCATTTATTAAGTACCACTATGAGCCAACACTGTGCTGATGGCTTTTAAAATGTTATCTCATTGTATCCTGACAATAATCCTGTGATGCTGGTTCTACTTTGCATTTGAGGAAACTGAAATAGATTAAGGTTAAATGATTTATCTAATGTCACACAGCTATTAAGCATATGAGGCTGGATTTTAACTCAAATTTCCTAATGCCAAGCCCAGCATGCCATCCACTGAGCAAACTAACTGACAAAAAAGTTTTTCCTACAACAAAATTGAATACTCTTTTTCCATTGGCTTTTCTTATATAAGCAAAAATGTAATACATCCAACTTGATGATTTCTTAACCTCCACTAATATTTTTACTTTAATATGGTACCTACATCTAGAGAAAGAATTGATAAATAGAGGTTTGTATAGAATGATTTTACACATATATACATATTTTGTTTAATGATAGCCATCTCTGCTTACCAGGGGAAAGAAAGTTTAAAAAAAAAAAGAAATTTATATGATAATTTTATTATATATTTAAAAGGAATGTCAGATTGTATATAACACCTGTAGTTTCACATACAGTCTTATTTATCATACTATTTTATGGAAATGTTAGTTTTATTTTAAAAATTAAAAGTAAATTGAATTAAATTAAAAACATGGTACAGGTAAAAATTGTGAAGATCAGGCTCCCAATTTAAAGAAAAATCTCAACTTTCTTTAATTTAAGAGTCTCCCTCTATTTACTTTTGATCAGGTTTTAGTCAGAGGTATAATTTGTGACAAAGCTAATTGAAATTTTGTGCTTCCAACAATAGCTACACTATCTCCTTCCTTCAGCACTTCATGATGTTCTTTAAAAAATGCAAGATTGCTTTTAAAAAGGCTACATATGTATTTGTTTGCAAAGAGAGAAAGAAGATAGTTTGTGACATAGTCACTCACATTTATAATTTCCTTTCCTTTTAAGTTTCAGACTTTTTAAAAATACATTGCTGATTTTTCTATAAGAAGCAGGACATTCATTGAGGACCGAGAATTGTGCACTCTTGCTCAAGAGGACCAAGATAAAGAGCAAAGGAAAGCTGGACTAAGGCACCTAGAACTAACTCTCACCAGAACTCATCCAGTGTATAAATTGCTGGCTGTCCCTTTAAATTAACTCTTTGCTCTAACAAGACTAAACATAACTTACTTGCAGATATTTTTGACAGTGGTGGCTATATTTTCCCCTGCTTTCAAAAGAACATCCAGGAAAGTCAGGAAAGGGAGAGAATTAATTAGAGAAAAAAAGTCATTTTTTCTTGTTTTCTTTTCAAATTGTGTGTGGAGGTGGGAGTAGTGAGGGAAACTTCCTAGAGAAATTCACAAGGGGTACAATGCATTGATAATTATGAATCTACTCGTTTAGAGAAGATTTTTGTCCCCAAGACATAATGGCAGGTACGCTTAAGAATGCCTATAAGCCTTTTTAAAATGACATTGAAGAAATTTTCTGATAAAATGTTCATATTCAAAATGAATTTTAAAGTACAAAATAGATAAGGTGATTTTTATTTGGGGCACAATAGCTTAAAGGTCTTTCAGAAAAACATCAGCTTAACTGAATATAACAGACTGAACAGAATCTTCACTCAGCTCTCATTAAAGTCTGTCTCCCCTTCTTTTCCCCCAACCCCAATTGCCTAACTGTATGAAACTTTTCATTATCAGAGGTCTTATTTCCTAGCACTATCTAAAAGCTCTGGGCTAAAATGACTGGGCTGAAGGAATTTATCTTTTGGATTTGGAATTCTGAAGGACAAATAGCCCCAGGCCTTCCTTTACCAACCCAACAGGCAAGCACACAAGCTGAATTTCTTGGTGCTCACGTTTGCTTTCTCTCAGATCAGACCTGGGCCCAGGTGGACCATCGAAATTCCAGCCCCCTCCTTTTCAGATGAGAAAACTGAGGCTAGCAATAGCTTCAAACCCAAATCCTCTGATTCAAAATGTAAGGCTCTTTCTCGTGGTAGCTAGTATAAAATGTGCAGCAGAGGCAACCAAGAAAGCCAAGTCATCAGCCTGACCTTTCTCAAATTCACTGACATTTCTCATCTGGTTCAGTCCCAATTCAGTTTACAGTAGATATTATGTTCCATTTTTCTATGTCTAAATTCAAGGTCAGGGACAGTCACAGCAAATAAAACCCCCCTCCAGCCTAACACAAAGACAGCCCAAGTTTTGCATCTTTGAAAGCACTTGTGGGGTCTCCTTGGGCTTGGAGAGGAAGAAAGGGGACTCCTGTCTCCAAACCAACTGTATGTAACTTAAAAGCAAAGTGGCTAGAATCAGGCTAAATGACACTAGTGCCTCAGAGGTCTGGAAATGAAAATTAAAAGAAGAATAAAGCTGATTATGGCAAATAGTGGCAGAGCCCCAGAATCAACTGTAAGCTCTGGATTTTCTCCTGCTGAAAAACTTCTTGCCAGGGAATCGTAGCCACAGGTACAACTGCCATTTGTTCCATAATCCTTCAGTAAGCATGGACTGTGAGAAAATTCTGGAAGTCTGAGGTGTGAAGGAAGGCTGGGGTATGGCCAATTTTGGCTCTGTCCTTACTAGATCTGAGGTCTTGGGAAATCATTTCCTTTCCCTCATCTGCCTCTCTGCTTTCTCATTAATAAAATAAAGATGAACTAGATGGTCTCTAATATTCTATGATTTTATAGAAGACATAATTTAGCACAATATATATTATTATGTGCCAATGAAAATATATATTTTTTCATTGGCACAGACTCCACCAATTTGAAAATTGTTGTAACTGGGGCAGCTAGGTTACACAATGAACATCTACCCTGAAGTCAAGAAGATCTGAGTTTAAATTCAGCTCATACACTTACTGTATGATCCTGAACAAGTCATTTAACCCTGCTTGCCCCAGTTTTCTTATCTGTAAAATGAACTAGAGAAAGAAATGGCAAATCACTCCAGTATCTTTTCCAGGGAAACCCCAAATGAAGTCATGAAGAGTCAGACACGACTGAAAAATGACTAAACAAAAACAAAGCAACTTTTTTTTTTTTTTTTTTGGTTTACTGATGAAGAGAAAACAATGACCTTTCCCAAGATCATATCATGGTACAATGGAAAAAAATACTGGATGATACTGAGTTAGGGACCCTTAGTCTAAATTCAGTCCTGAGAGGTAGGTGTTATTTTGTCCCCAAAATGAGGAAAGTGATGTTTTACAGATGAATAAATTGAGTAAGAGGGAAACTGAATTGCCTAGGATCGCTTAGCTGTCTGGGGCAAGATTAGACTCAGGTCTTCAAGTCTAGCACAACAGATCTGTCTCCTGTTTCACTCAGCTGCCTTTCATATTCTGAACTGTTTGTGATTTTAATGGTGACCATTTATATCCCTTTGAATTTAAAAATAGCTATATCGAGTTCTTATTTATTCCTGTTTGGATGTTATATACTTAAAAGCAATAAAACTCCTTATTTCAAAATGTCAAGGAACTGTGATTTTTATCTTCTGAATATTCCTTCTACCTCAGCAGATCACTGCTTCTCCATGTTTTGGTAGGTGGTTTGATGAGTAGCTAAGTTTTTTTTCTAATTTAATTACTTGGCAACCATTCCCTCCAAACTCAGTCTGTTGGAGCTGCTGGATTTAGAGACTTCCAAAGAGGATACATATCAGTCAGCGATGCTAAAAGCAATAGCCTTTATTTAGTGTATCTACCCATAACTTAACTTAAGACAGTGGAGGTGACATGGAGGTGGAGAAGGGGGCTGGGAAGAGGAAAAGAGAGACAGAGAGAGAAGAGAGAAAGAGACAAAGACAGAGAAAAAGATAGAGAGACAGAAACACACAAAGAGACAGAGACAGAGACAGAGAGAGACAGAGACAGAGACAGAGACAGAGACAGAGAGAGACAGAGACAGAGACAGAGACAGAGACAGAGACAGAGAGACAGAGACAGAGAGAGAGACAGAGACAGAGACAGAGACAGAGAAGGGAGCAAGTGGAATAGAAAAGGAAACATGGATCAAAAGCCAATGGAGAAACAAGAATAAATCTGGATCTGTGGAGAAGCAAGATACATTCATAATTAAGCCAGACTTAGGAGTAACCCAGACTTTGTAGAAATGATCTTTAGATCTTGTCAAGGATCAATGACCAATTGAAAGGCTCCCTCACTTCATCCCCTAGTCTTTGAGTTTTTTAACCATTTTGTATCGTGGACATCTTGGTGATCTGACAAAGTCTATGAACTTCTTTCAGAATATTTATTTAAAGGTATAAAATAAAAAACAAAAAAACATTAAAGGAAACCAATTATATTGAAATAGATATGAATTGCCCCATCCAAAATCACGGACCCTTGAAATCTATCCAAGGATGGATCCAAGGTTAAGAATTCCATTGTGTCCCATATGATAAGTCTACTGGCAGATGCATTAGAGTAGTGATCTTCAAACTTTTTTACTACATACACCATCTGTAATTTTTCTTCCTGAGCAGGTGTGCTTTGTGGGAAAGGGGGAATAGAGGAAGGTGGATGTACATGAAAGAAAAGGGGAAATTATTTTCTCAATGGTGCTTATGTAACTGCTAGCTTAGAGTATAATTGCTGGTCCAAATCATTATTAATCAGAGAAATGCAAATTAAGACAACTCTGAGATACCACTACATACCTCTCAGATTGGCTAAAATGACAGGAAAAGATAATGATGAATGTTGGAGGAGATGTGGGAAAACTGGGACACTGATACATTGTTGGTGGAATTGTGAATGAATCTGACCATTCTGGAGAGTAATTTGGAACTATGCTCAAAAAGTTATCAAACTGTGCATACCCTTTGATCCAGCAGTGTTACTACTGGGCTTATATTCCAAAGAGATCATAAAGAAGGAAAAGGGATTTGTATGTGCATGAATGTTTGTGGCAGCCCTGTTTGTAATGGCTAGAAACTGGAAACTGAATGGATGCCCATCAACTGGAGAATGGTTGGGTAAATTGTGGTATATGAATGTTATGGAATATTATTGTTCTGTAAGAAATGACCAGCAGGATGATTCAGAAAGATCTAGAGAGACTTACATGAACTGATGCTGAGTGAAATGAGCAAGACCAGGAGGTCATTATATACTTCAACAACAATATTATATGATGATCAATCCTGATGGTCGTGGTGCTCTTCAACAATGATATGAACCAAATCAGTTCCGCTTGTTCAATAATGAATAGAACCAGCTACACTCAGTGAAAGAACTCTGGGAAATGAATGTGAACCACTACATAGCATTCCCAATCCCTCCAGTTTTGTTCACTTGCATTTTTTATTTCCTCCTCAGGTTAATTTTACCTTATTTCTAAGTCTGATTTTTCTTGTGTAGCAAAATAACAGTGTGGACATGTATACATATATTGTATTTAACATATACTTTAACATATTTAACATGTATCGGTCAACCTGCCATCTGGGGGAAGGGGTGGGGGGACGGAGGGGAAAAGTTAGAACAAAAGGTTTAGCAATTGTCAATGCTGAAAAATTACCCATGCATATAACCTGTAAATAAAAAGCTATTTAAAAAAAGAATATAATTGCTGGGCTCAGAAGAGGTAAAATAGAAGATTGTAAAGCTGTGGGAAGGAGGGGAATGGATAGATGAAAAGACTGAGCTATAAAAAAAGGGTAGGTGTGGTTGTGTTGAAAGTAAGCCTATCCTGGGGAAGGTGGGATGTGTCATGTCACAGCCTTTCAGAGTTCCTACTTCTGGAGGCTTCTATTAGAAGGCAGGATATTTGGGGAGGAAGGCAGAATTTTACATAGACACATATAATTGGATTCCTACTTTTCATGGCAATTAGGAAGCTAGAAGTTTACAGAGAGGAAGATTCCAACTAGTGAGTAGGATTTTTAGAGCAGGGGTAGGGTTAGGGTACCTGGCCAGAAAGAGATCTATTAAGAGCAGAGATATCCTATTGCAAGAAAGCTTAAGCTAAAGAAACCAGATGTTCTTAAACAACAGATATGCTGTCAAACGCATCATAGGGCTTCTCTATCCAAAGTTTTCCCAGGTTGCCAGGGCCTGCCACAATTTGACTACAATTGGCCTAACCTTTGAGAACCTTAGATCACCTCCACACCGCAATGAATCACTGCCCTAGGTTTTCAGTGAAGGCATCTATCTCCATTAAAAAAAAAAAACTGATCTGTTATGAGACTTTTGCCTATGAGGCTGACATCTACTTCATTCCAAATCTGTAGAGATTTTTTACATAGTGGAGGAGTGATGGAGAGAAAAGATGGGGAGTAGGGAGGGTAGAGCAGGGTCTGGTAGAAGGAAAAAACGTGGTCAAGTTTAAAACCATTCTTAAGTCAAAATATCTTTGCACAATTGTTAAAGGTATCTGACTGAAGGTGCTTTGCTCTTCCCGCCTCCTTCATTCCTACCAGAATGTTTTTTTTTCAAATTACTTGAAAGGAATTTTCAGATAAAAGCTTCCATCCAGCTTCACTGTCAATGAGTCACGGCCAGTCAGATTCCAAGAGCAAAGCCTGCTGATTGGTTATCAATGGATCAATTCTCATCTTGCTTTCTCCTTTCCTCTTTCACGCACCACTTAGTCCACAATATAAACAGAAGAAATCATCCGGGACCAGACAATAAAGCAGAGTTTGGGCACGCCTACCCTTCTGTTAACCAGGCCTAAGATTATATTTGCACATGCTCTTCCTTCATCTTTAATCTCTGAAATTCTGCACTCCATTGACTAAGAGGAATGACTCACCCAACCTTACTCAGCATTTGGGGGGCTCAATTGAAGCCCAGAGCTCCTCTGAGCTCTGCCTTCCTGCAGTAAGCCCTCTTGCTTCTGGCAAGCAGTTGAAACAACAAAAGAATGATCTCCGTAAGATGAATCTGTAAGAAGATGTCAGTGTGCATTTGTTAGCATATTTGCCACAGAGACACAGAAAAAAAAAGAAAAAGAGGAAGGAAAAGTGTATAGACAAGCACTGTTCTAATGTGTTATGCTGCTTAGCCCTGATACATGACTCAAGGGTGACTCTGAACTTGATTCCTCAGTTCCCCACCAGCTGGGTTCCTTGACACCTGCCAAGGCATTTCCTTTATGGCAATTGCCTCTGTCTTTGGCCTGTGCTCTTGCTTGACTCACTGATGCCTAAACTCACTTAGTAACCATGTGGCTCTGTATAAATCACCTGAAATCAATCAATTAGCAAGCATTTATTGTACACCTACTATATGTCAGGCACTGGAGATACAAAGGCAAAAAGGAAACAATTCCTGTCCTCAAGAATCTTATATTCTATTGGGGGAGAGAGAATAAAGATGGAAAGATAAATATAAAGATAGATAAAATATGGATGGATGGATGGATGGATGAATAGATGGATGAAAATAGATAACAGAAAGATGGATGAATGAATAGATGATAGATAATTAAATGGATGGATAGATGATAGATAGATGCTTGGATAAATAGATAATAGATGTTTGGATGAATGGATAGATGGTAGATAATTAAATGGATGGATAGATGATGGATAGATAGATGATAGAAAGATGAATGAAAGAATAGATGATAGATGATAGACAGAAAAAATAAACAAAAATATAAGAAAATTTGGAGGAGATCAGAAGCACTATCTTCTAGGAGGATCAGGCCTTATTACTTAGGCGCTGGCCTTTGAACTGTACTTTAATGGAACCTAGACATTCTAAAAGGCAGAGATTGAAGAGTCCATTCCAGGCATGGGGGACAGCAAAGACACTGAAGTGGGAAATGAAGCAGAAAGCAGGTAAGTTTGGAGTAAGGAAAATACATCTTCATGAGTTCAGATCTGGCCTTAGATACTTATAGAGAGGTAATCTATAAATAAGCCTAGAAAAGTACATTGGAGATTGTATAGGTCTTTAAGTTGTTATTTGATCTTAGAGCATGAGTTCTTTAGCTTTTTTGTATCATAGAAGTCTTTGGCCTTCTGTTGAAGTCTATATGCCCCTTCTCAAGATAATGTTTTAAAATAATTAAAGTAAATACTAAATTTCAGTTAGAAGTTAATAAAAATGAAACTAATTTTTCCCCATCATACACTCCCTAAAGAGTGCCATAAAGGAGCCACTGAAGTTTATTGAGCACATGATCAGACCTGTAGTTTAGGAAAATTACTTTAGACTCTATGCAGAGGATGAATTAGAGAGGGGAAAGACGTGAGGTAGGAAGATTAGTCAGGAGATTGTCCAAGAAAGTCCAAGACAAAGGGAAACAAGATCTGGACTATAGTGATGGCTATGTGCCTAGAAGTGAGACCAGCCTTTCTCCATTATTAGCTGTGTGACCTTGAGCAAGTCCATCTGAACCTCAGTTTCCTTATCTGCAAAATGGGGATAATTATAAGACCTTCTACAAAGGGTTCATGTGGAGACCAATTGAGAATGTATGTTTTTTACAAATCTTTAAGTACTATATAAATACTGTTATTGTTATTAATCATTCAATTTCTTTATCAATTCAATGGGGAAGTGATAAATCTACCTCAAAAGATTGTTTCAGGGAAAGTACTTAAAAAAACCACAAAGTCTTTCAGAAGTGAATTATTATTATTAACATAAAAGATCTTGGACTTTGATTTAAACTTGATTTATGGCACTTAAAAGTGCTTCTTCTTGTTCTCCATGTATGTCAATCTGCTTTCTGGATACTGATCCCTATGTGCCCTTTCCTAGGATAATGAGCTCCTTGTATTTGAGAAACTTGGCCTCCAGCCAACATTGCCCATCTGGCTATCTCTGGCCCTCTTTGTTTGGGGCAGATCCTTGAAGCCACCTGAAAACCAGTCATTATTATTATTTCTACTGCTACTTTTTATAGTCATTTACATAATACTTTTAAGGCTTGCAAAGTGCTTTGGATGCATTTGGTTATAGCTGATTGGTGGAGCCTTACAATAACCTTGCAAAGTAAATGCTTCAGTAATTTTCTTCACTGTGATTTACCTGGTATGGGGTGCTGCTGGTAAGAACATTTCCTCTAATAAGACAGAATGGCAACTTCTACAAGCTTTACTTTTTACAGTTACCTTGGTATTTAAGAGCAAAGTGATTTTCTCAGGACCAGAGCTACATGATTCAGTGGATAGAGCACTGGGCTCTTGGAATAAGGAAAACACATGTTCAGATCTGAGTTCAGATCTGGCCTCAGATACTTAGTAATTGTGTGATCCTAAGCAAGTCACTTAGCCCTGTTTTCCTCAGTTCCTCATCTGTAAAATGGGCTAGAGAAGGAAATGGCAAACTATTCCAGTATCTTGCCCAAAAAAGAAAGAAAAGAAAGAAAAAACAAATGAGGTAACAGAGTAAGAAGCAACTGAACAACAAATTATTAGAAAGCTATACATAGAAAGACCAGCAACAACTGAAACCAAATGCTGCAAAATTATAATCACCAAGTTATCCGCAGGAAAGTAAAAATACCATCCCCCTCCCTTTTTGCAAAGCATATAACATCAGATAACTTTGTTATGAGGTAACTATGTTGGTTATTATTTTTTGCTGGAGTTTTTTTTCTTTTTGAATAAAATCTTTTGTTAGAAGAGATAACTAGAGAGAGGGGTGGCTACAGAAGAAGATGTAAGAGATGCATAAACAAAAGACAGCAATAACCATCTTTTTTTTAAGTAACATCTCGAATAAAACCCTGAACACAAGCCACAACCTGCTGCTGCTGTCTCCAGTTTGCTTAAAACTAAGCTCAGCCCTGACCAAGAGTGATCAGAAGGGAGAGTGAAGAGAATTCCAAGTCATTTCTGCCTCCTCTCACTCCAGCCTGCAGCAAGCTCCTGGCTAGAACTTTAATCTAACTCTCCTGTCAAAGTCAAAAGCATATATCTCTTTCTGGGAAAGGGGTTGCGTAATGGAAGAATTTGGTTAGGGAGCAAAAGAGAAGGACTTCAATTCTTAGAACTAAGTTGTTATCTACCTTAGTCAGCCTTAGTTGGAGGGCAAGCCAAGTTCTCAAATCCCCCAGAAGATTTTCATCTGAGACCAGGATTGTCACTGTGATAGTGAAAGAAAAGGAGGGAGACAGAAAACTCTGGGATGCCCGAGTTCCGGAGTTATGGAAAGGACGTGAGAGCTCATCTTGCTCAGGCCTTAGACTTTGCTAATGAGGAAACACTCAGGGAGGGGCATAGTAGCTTTCTAACGGTCACAGCATGGTACAGTGGAAAGAGCATTGCCTCCTAAGCAGGGATCTGCTGGTAATGATTTAACAATAGACTTTTTGGGAAGGTGATTAGTGTATTCACAATGCAAAAGTTTAACTTTTAAGCTTAATCTTCACTATCAATATTTTCTCTAGTATTTTATTGAATCTAGGCAAGCAAAAAAATATTAAATCAAGCCCTGGTTTGTAGCTTTTGCCAATTTTGGTGAGCCAGTATTCTGATCTGACTCGGCATTCTGATCCTGAGTCAGGGGTTGGTTTTGTTGTTGTTGTTGCTACTGTTATTGCTTAGTTCAATTATGTCCAACTCTTCATAACCCCAAAGTCCATAGCACTCCAAGCCCCTCTATTCGCCACTGAGTCTGTTCAAGATCCTGTTCATTGCTTTTATAACACTATCTATCCATCTCATCCTACCATCCCTTTTCCTTTTGCCTTCAATCTTCCCAATATTAGATCTTTTCCAATGAGTTTTATTATGTGATCAAAGTATTTCAGCTTTAGTCTCAGTATTTGACTTTCCGGTGAATAATCTGAGTTAATGACTAAGTATTGACTAATTTATTCTTGTTGTCTTCTAAGAGACACTCAAAAGTCTTCTCCAGTACCATACTTCAAAAGCATCGATTCTGTGGCATTTCACTTTCCTTATAGTCCAACTCTCATAGTCACAAACTGCTACTGGAAAAACCATAGCTTTCTTTGAGTATATGGTCCTCTGTCAGCTTGTCCAGGGAACCTCAGTTACAATTCTAGTAATTCTATTTACCATTAGTTAACATTGGGCAAATTATTTCTCTTTCAAAGGCCTCAGTTCCCTCACTGGTAAGATGAGAGGATGAGACAATATACCCTTCAAAAGTTTTCTCCAGCTTGAATCTATATGCTTACTAAAAAAAGTTTTTGAAGTAATAGAGATGAGGTTTAAATCTAGGTCTCCTGACTCCAAATCTAGGGTTCTTGATCATCTTGAATGGAGGTAGAAAATTATGGGCTGTAAATCAGAACAAAAGAAAGAAAAGATGGAATGAACCACATTGATAGGAATGGAAACTATGATGAGCATTAACACTTTACAGCTATTCCCAGAATTCCACTCTTGCTGAAACAGTTGTTTTAGAAATGAGAGTTCACACATAACTAAAGGAGTTGTGGTGGTTCCAGTATTAACAGTAGTTAAAACAATGGCAAAGGATTTTAATTGCTGTTAGGAAAAAGAGTTTGCTAGGTAAGAAAACTAGAGGTTACAACAGATTTATGAACTTAGCCAAGTACAGAGGCAGGAGGGCTTAGTTATTCCTAGGAAAATACATGTTTTAGACAAGACTTTTTATGTATGAGGAAAAAAACTATCAGGACTATATTTATGACTAATTATTTAACAGATTGTTTTCATTTCTATTCTGTGGAAAGTATAAAACATCCCAACAAAGAGTTTTAATATAGATGTTTTGCACTATGGTTTTTTATTATTAAGTGCAATAATCTCATTATGATACTAAATTTCTTTTTTAAAAGCATGGAAAAAAGAAATGAGCAGTCAAAGGGTGAATACACACTCACTGCAGCAGAATTGGTTCAGCTGACAGGCTTGTACATTTGGATTCACTGACACACACCTAAACAGAACTGGAAATAAGAAAACCCAAAATATTAGTCTGATTAGTCTGACTGATATCCCCAATATCACCTCCACAGGTGACAAGCCAATCTAAATTAGTGCTGTGGCTTTAGATCATTATGCACAGTAATCCTTGTTGTAAAATAATAATTTGGGGATCTCACTCCTAAGAAAGTGATTCACTCTGTGACATTTGGCACTCTAGAATTGGAATCTCCACATCTCATGTTCTAGCCACATGCATGGATGTTTCAAATTTCAAGCTTTAAACAAATTCAATAGACATATGTTTTTACACCTGCTCTGCAGACAATTCAAGCAAGAGCCTATTTCTGAGAAGAACTAAGCCAAGGATATTATCATCCATCTCTGAGTAATTGCAGTTTTCCCTTTAAGGAGCAACTATTTCCCTTATGAAGGTTAAAATTTTCAAAAAAGAAAGTCAAGCTGAAAAAAATAGGGTGCCAAAAAGATTCTAACATCCTGGAGAACATTCAATTCTCTAGAGAATTTTCAGTTTGATTGTGAATCCAATGCATTTTTATTCATTTTTAAAACTCTTGCTCTTGCCTTTTAGTAAGACTAAAGACAGAGAGACTAGCTCTTAGAGATAGTTCGATTAATGTGTATAGATATTAGGCTCAGTGAAGAAATATTATTTATTTAAATTCTGTAAAGATGAAATCAAGCTCCAAATAACCAAGCTGCTTTTATCCTAAAAAAAAAAAAAAAAAAAGTGATCCACTGACCTATTTGTAACAAATTCTCTACAATAAATATTTCTGTATAACTGATGCTTTTTCTTGTCTCAATGCACATAATAGTCATCTATTACAAAAATGCCTTATTTCTACAATAGGCTAAAGGAAGCAAGGTAGCAGAATGAATGGAGTACTAGACCTAGAGTCAGGAAGACTCATCTTTGTAAGTCGAAATTTGGCCTCGGACACTTGCTAGTAGTGTGACTCTGGACAAGTCACTTAACCCTATTTGTCTCAGTTTCCTTATCTGAAAAATATGCCATAGAAGGAAATAGCAAACTGCTCCAGTGTCTTTGCCAAGAAAAGTTGGACATGACAGAAATGACTTAATTACAAACATCATGGTAAGCTAAAAGCCCCCTCTGCCATGAGATTCCTCCAAAAAAACTGTATTCCAGTTTCAAGGCATTCTGAAAGAGATCATTCACTCAACATCATAGCTCACTCCCTCATTGTGTCCTTAACTTCTACAAGTCAACCAGAAGTCACCTTCAAACAAAAAAAATCAATCAAATAGCATGGAAAATACAATGATAATACTATCACATGCCCCCACCTCCATGAGCACAAGGTCCATTCCCCCACAGATTACTACATCACTGGTAATGAGGACATATAAGCAATGAACACATAATACAGAAACATACTTTGAGAGCACACACATGAGTAACATGTAAATAGGACACAAAGGAAGAGTGTTCATGTGTAAGGAATAAGAAAATCTGGGATAATTTATTCTTCCAATGATTCAAGGCTACTGATGTCTTCTGATGATGTCATCACATCCTTCTCTCTGTTCACTAAATGTGCACATTTTTTTCTTCTAGGACAGAGCTCTACTGTTCTCTATTGGGAAGTTTGTCTTATTGAACTTCCCTTACTATCATTTCCAGGCCTTCACCTCTTGAGGATATGTTGCTGCCCATCTCATCTAATATTTGCAAGAATGATGGAAAGCAGAGGCTAACTCCTCTTCAGGCATATATATAAGATACCACCTCCAGGTTAAGGGCCAAGGGACAAAAGTAAGACAGAATGTGCCCAGGTTAAGATTAAATCCTGTTAATTTCTGTGTCTGGGTCTAAATCATAGCCTATCATCCCAGAAAACTATCTGACTTGAGATAAGAAATTCACAAGCTCCTCTCTGATTTAAAATGTCAGCACAAAAGTTAAAGCAAAGTAGACAAGTTCATCATATATTTAACAACAATAAACTCCATTGACTTTGGTGATTTATTCTGGCCAATTAAAAAGCGTTATTCTCCCTGCATTGTCAAAACATTCTGGGAGAAAGAGGGAAAACTGATCGGAAACTAGGTTTTTAATAGTTTCACTGTTTTGTCATCACTCAGTTGTTATTCACTCACTTTTACCTTTTGCTATCTTTAAGATTTCAATCACCTCCAGAAAAATCTATATGAACTCCCAAACTACCCAACAATTTTAAAAAACCAAAAGTCACAATGCATTAAAAGATCTGAAAGTTTAAAATCGCAACTTATCAAGTCAAGCATTTATTATCTACTATGTACCAAGCGGGACAGTTAGATGACACACTGGACAGAGTGCTAGGCTCAGGAAATCCTATTTTTGTAAGTTCAAATCTGGCTTCAGATGCTTAGTAGCTATGTGATCCTTAGCAAGTCACTTAAGTCATTTGCCTCAGTTTCCTCATTTGTAAAATGAACTAAAGAAGGATATGGCAAACCACTCCAGTACTGTCAAGAAAACTCCAAAATAAGGTCACAAACAGTTAGACATGATTGAAAAAACTGAATAACATGTGCCAAACACTAAGGAAACAAAGAAATTTAGAAAACAGTTTTGCTTTCCCAGAATTCACACTGTAATAAGCTATGTCCAAACTACTATGTACAAACAAGCTGTATACAAGATAAATTAGAGATTACCTCAAAGGGAATTGCCTTATTAGCATTAAGAAGCCTCAGAAGAGGTTTCTTGCAGAAAATGGACTTCAGCTAAGACTTCAAGGAAATGAGGGAGATGGAGATGAAGAGGGAGAGACTTTCCACCATGAGAGACTGGCAATATTGTGTCTGGTTCAAGGAATACCAAGGAAGTCACAGATTTCTGATTAGGTGAGGATCAGGTATAAGAAAACCAGGAAAGTATGACCAAGCCAATTTATATTGAACCTTAACAGTTAGAGTATTTTTACATTTGATCCTGGAAGTAATAGGAAGCCACAGGGATTTATTAACTAGTGAGATGATGTAGTTAAGCCTGTGCTTAAGGATAAATTAGAGAAAACAGAGATTTGAGGCAGGAGGAAGACCAAACAAAAAACTATAGGAGATTGCACCCAGGGTGGTGGAAGTATCCGCAGAAGGAAAGGATTGTACACAAGAGAAGCTAGAAGCTATGGGACTTGACAGATGGGAAAGGTATATGTAAATTTCTCTTGAAGACTGCTAGATTCAGAGTTCCTTTGATGTTTAATTTCTACAGAGACAAGAATTATCCCTGCTTCATCCCCAGCTCTAGAAGATTAAGAAGGTTATTTCTAGTTATTGTAACAAGATTTCATCACAACCAACATGAAGGTCCCATGAAGCTTATGATGGAACATTACCTCTGTTTCCAAAATGACCTCATGTCTGTTGACAGAGAGCCCTCAATGAGCAATTGTGCAAGAAATGTTGTCATTCTCTATACTCCTTCCCATATCAACTTATCATCCTTTTCTTGATTTTGTGCGATCCTTCCCATCCACTTCCTGGGTACTATTGTTTGTCTGACATGAAAAATGCACCGTAGTGAATGTAGTTACTAATTACATCAAGGGGCAAAAAGCCAGAGCTCACATGTGGAATGATTAACTAGAGAACAATTCTTTTTCAATAGAACATTTCTCTTTCCATTTATTTTTTGGTTTTTGCTTCCATGGCAGATTTTTTTTTTATCCCTCCAATGCCTTGACCCAATGCCAACTCACAGTTTAAAAAAAAATCTTTTGGCCCTTCCCAGAACAAAGATCACAGTATTAGGGCATTGCTCACGTGGATTGTTTAACCCCAGATTTTAGTCCAAATAAAATGTTTTTCTTTTTCAAAGATTCTTCATGCATTCCTAGCTTCTGATTTTTCTTCTCTATATTTGAATTAATCACTCAACAATCACTTATGGAAGCATGTACTAAGTGGCAAGTGACTAGAGGGCTGTACTCAAGTCAGGAAAACGACCCTGAATGGTGCCTCAGAAGCTAACTGTAGAAATAATTTATATCTCTGTGCCTTGGTTTCCTTATCTGAAAGAAACATAACTCAGTTCTTTCCGATTGATATCTTTCCCACCTTCTTTATTTGCCCAAATAGCATGGAAATCTTCAGTATTGAAGGTCTTGTTTCCTTGTACTTTTTGGAATCCATTGACTTTTAGAAATGAATATTTCATCTAGGCTACAGGGTAGAGAACACACAGAAACACAGCTGAGAAAATTATTTAACATTATTAAGCATAGAATGATTTTACTGGGACATATAGCTGAAGAGAACTAAAAATTCTGG